>NC_043975.1:1626994-1670168 GCF_902148855.1 Sphaeramia orbicularis
TCCAGAACCAGCAGTCTGAAGCTGGGCCGAGGCCGCTCGCTGACCCCCATGTTGTCCGGCCGCAGGTGTTCAGGTGTGTCGGGCCTCGGGGGCGGCGCCGTATCCCCTGGGCCATGGTGGCGGAGGCGATGGAGCCGGGGTCCGGGGAGGCCAACAGGAGCTGTTTGAGGCCTGTCACAGCGGAGACATGGGGCAAGTTCGCAAACTGATGATGGCCGACAACATGAACAGTTGGGACACGGCAGGGTGGAAGTCCACACCTCTGCACTTTGCAGCAGGTGAGACACGAACAGACTGAGGACGGACACTCAGGTTTATCAGGTTGGTTTCTGGTTTGGACGAATCCACCCATTTCAACTCTGAACCAACAGGGACAGGTCCAGCCCCCCAGGGTCAGCCTCACATCATGTGTACGTTCAAAGTGCACATATTGGACTCAAGGGCGGCTCGCCAATAGAGGGCACTAGGGCGCCACCCCACCTGTCTCACATGAAGAAGAAGAAGAAGATAAGAATCACATCCAATAATTTCACCAGCTGACACTGATTAGACTTGAGTGGACGTGGAACATCTACTTTTATCAGCAAAACACAAATACAACTAGAAGCACTCGGAGAGCGCAGACCTCCGCCAAGGCTGATCAGTGGCCCCCCCACGCCAAGGAGGTTATGTTTTTGCCAGGGTTTGTTTGTCTGTCTGTCTGTCTGTTTGTTTGTCTGTCCATTAGTGTGCAACATAACTCAAAAAGTTATGGACAGATTTTGATGAAATTTTCAGGGTTTGTTGGAAATGGGCCCCCCCGTGGGCCCCACCCACCCCCGATCACCACCAAAATGTAATCATTTCTTCCTTATCCCATTTCCAACAAACCCTGAAAATGTCATCCAAATCTGTCCATAACTTTTTGAGTTATGTTGCACACTAACGGACAGACAAACAAACAAACAAACAAACAAACCCTGGCAAAAACATAACCTCCTTGGCGGAGGTAATTACACTGATTTTTTTTACAGAAATGGTTGTATTTGGATTTTTTTTAAAAGGATAGTTTGTAAATGTGCGCATTTTAGTTAGTGTAATTTAACCTATTCCACTCTTAAAGTTTATTTTTATCATTATTTCTGAGTTATTCTGATTTTATTTCACTGGTCTGAGATCATATTGGGCTGAATGTGGAACCTGAAACAACATGAGATGAATGGAATCCGGTGACTTGTGGACGCTTCTGGATTTGTTTGGAAATGGCGTCTGCAGCATCTGCTTTATCGCAAAATGACTGAATAGTTTATCCAGACTGAACAACACGAGACACAAAGACGTTCGAGGGCTTGGCACATACGAGTAAGGAAGTGCAGAGTTTATGGAGGATTATCTGAACTCACGTCTGTTTCTGCAGGTTTCGGTTGCAAAGACGTCGCGGACTTCCTGCTGCAGAACGGCGCCAACGTCCACGCCAGAGACGACGGCGGGTTGATGTCTCTGCACAACGCCTGCTCCTCCAGACACGCAGAGGTACCACCACATCTGAATTAGTCCTTCAGTTTATTTATTTATTCGTTACCCTTCTGCCCAAAGGGGAGGCAGAGAACAAACCATAACCTGATGGACTCTTATGACCGTTCCATGTGTCGTATCAGATGGACATACTGGACATGCATTCATAGGCACGGCAAGGCAAGTTTATTTGTATAGCACATTTCAGCAGCAAGGCAATTCAAGGTGCTTCACACCGGACATTGAAATACAATGACAGGGAGAAAGAAACACATTTAAAACATTAAAAAAGAAACATGTAAAAGGTGATTAAAAACAGCAAGTAAGAAAACAACACATAAAACCCCAAAATATAAAAACACACACATTAAAGTAAGAGTTGCAGTGCAGAGTTTCGAAGGAGAATCTAAAATTTAGAAAGTCAAAAGCCTTTTAGTCAAAGGCAGCAGTGAACAGGTGAGTCTTTAACCTTGACTTAAAAGAACTCAGACTCTCAGCAGACCTGATATTTATTTTTTCATTTGTCAAACAAAAGGCAAATAAGACAAATGGAAATGAGGTAGATGTCAGTAAATGAAAAATAACAGTTGTGTTCATATAAGAGACGCTGGGTTTGACCTGTTTTATTACACAAGGGATTCAAAAACAATATCCATCCATCCATCCATCCATCCATCCACTGTCTTCCGCTTATCCGGGGCTGGGTCGCGGGGTAACAGTCTAAGCAGGAGGGATGCCCAGACTTCCCTCTCCCCAGACTCCTCCTCCAGCTCTTCCGGGGGGACCCCGAGGCGTTCCCAGGTCAGCCCAGAGACATAGTCTCTCCAGTGTGTCCTTGGTCTTCCCTGAGGTCTCCTCCCGGTGGGACATGCCCGGAACAGGTGTCCAGGAGGATCTGAAACAGATGTCTGATCCACCTCAGCTGGTTCCTCTGGATGTGGAGGAGCAGCGGCTCTACTCCGAGCTCCTCCCTGGTGACTGAGCTCCTCCCCCTATCCCTAAGGGTGCGCCCAGACACCCTATGGAGGAAGCTCATTTCGATCGCTTGTATCCAGGATCTTGTCCTTTCGGTCCTGACCCAAAGCTCATGACCATAGGTGAGGGTAGGAACGTAGATTGGCTGGTAAATCCAGAGCTTCGCCTCTCAGCTCAGCTCCTTCTGAACCACGACAGAGCGATACAATGACCGCATCACTGCAGACGCTGCAACGATCCACCTGTCAATCTCACACTCCATCTTTCCCTCACTCATGAACAAGATCCCAAGATACTGGTTCTGTTCTATGTTCCAGTCCTGTGGTCTGGATGCAGATCAGTCTAACTATAGAAGTGGGCAGGACTTTGACTGGAGGAGAACTGAACTCATCCAATCACAGTCCATATCTGACTTCTATAAGTGATCAATAGAAACTAGACTAATATCTGGAACCATTTACATGTTCTAAACCATCAACATATGGACCAGTAGAAGGAAAGGAACAGTTAGAATATTTAAAACATTAAAAATCTAAATGTGTCCAAACTGTGAATGAACTTTGTTAGAGCTGCAACCAGTTAATCGATTAGGTGATTGAAGTGAAGGGAAAAATTCATGATTTGATTAATCGACTCGAATTGATTGAAGGGAAATATTCTATTGCAGTTTTCCTGAATTGAAGCTTCTTTGTGCGTCACAATAAGCGTCCGTGTGAAACACAACAGTGGAACCAATGTTTAACAGCAGAGAAATGAAGGAAACAAAGCTTTGATTCAGGAGAACTGTGGTTGAATAATTTTTTTGATCACTTTGAGTCAATTAATCGGTTGCAGCTCTAAACTTTGTTGACATCAACCCAAAGAAGAAACAGATGAAATATGAAATGAATCTGACAGAAGATTAGTCAGAGAAGATGACTGAAGAAACCACTAATGAAGATGAAGATGAAGACAAATATGAAGATGAAGATGAAGACAAAGATGAAGATGAAGACAAAGATGTAGATGAAGACGAAGATGAAGACAAAGATGAAGACAAAGATGAAGATGAAGACGAAGATGTAGACAAAGATGAAGATGCTGGAGGACACGCCTTCGCAGTAACTCCTGACCAATCAGACGGTCAGATGAACAGACGCAGTGTCTGTTCTGTCTGTGCAGTACTGCCACCTACAGGTTGAGTCAGAACACTACATACATGTAGAAAATACACAGAAAACACACAGACACAGATGAACGGTGACAGTTTGACTCTTTAGATTCTATAACAGGAGGTTTTTACTGCAGTAAAACTGAGTTCTAGTTTTACAGAACACAGTATTTTCATAATGCAGTATTTGTACTTTAACTGGAAGTGCTATGAGTATTTTTGTCCTTCAATATTTGTATTTTATCACATTATATTTACAGTTTGTTACTTTTTTCACCATCATACAGTATTTTAATGACATAATATAAATGTGTATTTCTATAATGTAGTATTTATACTTCTAATGGAATACACCAGTTTTATCATGAGTACTCATAGTTTTACCGTCTGTATTTGTTGTGCAGTATTTATGGTTGTACTGTCATTGTGATGTTTGAGTACTCTTCCAGTGCAGTATCAGTACTAGTCTGAGTACTTTTTTGCAGTGCAGTGTGTGTCCCCTTAAAGCTTCTATTTGTGGTGAAGTGAGCGCCGTCTCTGCTTTAAGAGCAGACTGTTTAATCAGCCGATTCGACTGCAGAGACGTCCACGTCCACGCCGTCCTATCCTCTGATTGAAGAGTCACTGAGTGGACGCTCTGATGAGGAGCAAATGACCAACAGTTCACACCGCCACCGCTGCTCACATAATGACACCTCAGCTCCTTCACCTCCTTCAAACCGAACAGAAAAACCTCCAATACCAAAACCATCCACTGATGTAAATGTTTAATATCTGCTGATCCACTAATGTAAGGAATACAAACACATACAGAATAAGAAAGAACATGAACAAACAGACTCAAATATAGTAAGAAAGGATCAAATAAGCAACAGAATGAACAAAAACTGTTATCAGTCAAATGAACAATAATGAGAAAAACATCTACTAAATAATAAGTAACAGAGAAGTGATCAACAATAAACAAATAAAACAAATAAAAAGAACAAAATGAATTAATCTGTTGAGTCGTGTTATGAAGAATAAAGACGAATAATTTGACTTTAAATGGCGGCGGATTCATACGGCGGTGGATTCGTACATCAGCAGAAATCGTACAGCGGTGGATTGTCCACGCTCAGTGAAAATGATCCGAACATGGTTGATGTGTGAAGATCATTCGTCTGTAACAGATGTTTCTGTTTCCATAAATGTTTTATTTTTAAGTGTGATCAGACGTTTTCATGAGACCACGTCACCGCTGTAAAAAACTAGATCCTGATTGGCTCCCAGTAGCTCCGCCCATTAAATTCAGATGAATCAGAGACAAGATTTAGCAGAATAATTTAGAAACCTACAACTGACACAGTGTCTGTTTGATTGTTTATTTATCTGACTGTAATTCTGTTTGTTTATTTGTATTTTTGTTTGTCTGTTTTGTTTGTCTGTCTGTATTGTTTGTATTTTTGTTTGTTTGTATTTTGGTATTTTGTCCGTCTGTCTGTATTTTTGTTTGTTTGTTGTCTCTTTGTTTGTCTCTTTGTTTCTCTTTATATTTTTGGGGGGGGTTTTTGTATTCTGTTTTTCTGTTTATGTTTGTTTGTCTGTTTGTTGTATGTTTGTTTCTCTGTTTATGTTTTTGTTTGTTTATTTATATTTTGTTTGTTTGTTGTCTGTTTGTTTCTCTGTTTATATTTTTGTTTGTTTATTTATATTTTGTTTGTTTGTTTGTTTGCAGACACCTGCTGTTCTGCCAGCTGACTCTGGGTAAATCCTTCCTTCAGTTCAGTGCCATGAAGACGGCCCGCTCTCCTCCAGGTCACCACTCGGTTACCGGGGCAACCCAGCGTCAATGGGCTGGCATTGGTTGAGTACATCATCTACAGAGGAGTGCAGGTAAACACAACAGGATGTGTTTACTGACACCTGGTGGTGACAAAATATTATGTTAGTATAGTTTTATGTAATATTATACTAAAATTACATTTAATTACTGAGTAGCTTTTTTACGTACATCTTTCATATATTATTATTTCCTTTTTAATTAATATATATACTTACATATTTATTTTTTGGCTCATTTGTTTTAAATCATTTAATCATAATTTTTTAAACATTTAATTATATTTTTATTTTGTGAATGCAAGTAACTTCGTACATTTTATTACTTTACTTATTTTGTTTTTATTAATGTTATTTGTTGATTTAATAGTTTTTGGATTTTTTTCAAATTAGAATAATCTACTTTTGTCTTTGTGTAAATGGTTTTCTTCTTCTTCTTCTTTTTATTTTAAGTTTTTTTGGTTAAGACTAAACTAAATGCTGTGTGTTGATATTAGATGAACATTGTAATACCATTTCCCATGATACTCAGGGTTAAGCATATTTATTGAGGTTTGGGTTTTAATGGTGCGACCTTTGACCTTTAAGGAGTTGAGATGTTGGTCTGAAGCGTCATGTGTGAAATGAAGATGAAATGAAGACAAATAATGTGTCTCATCTGGACAGAAGAGACACTCGAGCAAGACACATGATAGAATGAGTCCACTTGAATAATCAGCCCAGGAGATAGGAGAGGAAATGAGAGGAGGAGGAGGAGGAGGGAGAAGAAGAGGAGGAAGTGGAGAGTCAGCCCAGGAGATAGGAGAGGAAATGAGAGGAGGAAGAGGAGAAGGAGGAGGAGGAGGAAGAAAAAGAGGAGGAAGTGGAGAATCAGCCCAGGAGATAGCAGAGGAAAAGGAGGAGGAAGATGAGGAGGAGGAAGAGGAGAATCAGCCCTGGAGATAGGAGAGGAAATGAGAGGAGGAAGAGTAAAAGGAGGAGGAGGTTCTTCTGTGGTTCTCCTCATTCTTTCCTGTGGTTCTCCTCATGGTTCTTCTGTGGTTCTTTCTCCTCTGTGTCCTCATGGTTCTTCTGTGGTTCTCCTCATGGTTCTGCTGTGATTCTGCTGTGGTTCTCCTTCTTCTTTCCTGTGGTTCTCCTCATGGTTCTGCTGTGGTTCTGCTGTGGTTCTCCTCCTTCTGTCCTGTGGTTCTCCTCCTGTCTTCTCTCCAGGCCTATCCAGAGTATCTCATCACCTGGCAGATCCTCAAACCTGAGTCTCCAGTTGACGGATGACAAACAGGAACCTGCTTCAACTGCATACCATGAATAAAGGCCCCAAGTGTTCAGCACACGCCAGGAGGTGGTTTTTCTATGGGGGGGGGGGGGGGTAAAGGCTGTTTCCCTCCTTTGAACCTCTTGAGTCCCTTCATAATTCCACTGATGTTTCCAGAAATGCCGCCTGCTAAATTGTGACAACCCATTTCTTCTTCTGAACTAAATCTGAAGGAAAACCATGAAGCCTTAAATACAGTTGTCTTAGTTTATTGGATGTCCACTGGGACACACAGCAGGGACACTTCCATGTGTCCTCTGTTGACAGTAAAGCAGAAGAACCGGAACACAGAGTCAGTCGTGTCAAACTGTTTTCAGGTCATGTGTGAAAAACCCCCTGATGTTTGTGTTCGATCTGATGGAGATGGAGTTTCTGTTCCATGAAGACGTAGTTGATGTGTTTTTGTACAAACATGGACTGAATATTTATGGTGTTTTCTTCTGGCAGGTTCTGAATCAGCCTTAATGGGACATTTGGACCCGGTTCTGATCATCACACATTCACACCTGGTTCTCCTCAGATCATCATGAACTCCTCCAGTCTGTGTCCATCAGTCTGTGGACCTGTTGAATCCAGGTGTTTCTTTTCTAACAGGGGTCTGGGATCCAAAACAATGACTAATGTCAGAATATAGTTTTATATTATGGGATAGATATCATTAGTTTGGGTTCAATTATTCTCTTTGTTTCTATAATGACTCAGATGGTTTGGACTGAATTTATAAACACTGATTGTTTTTTTTTTCTCCATGACTCTGATTTTAACTGTTCTTCCTCTAAATGTCTAATATTTTTCCTGCTCTGACTGTAAATAATAATTTTCTTCCTCATCCAACCATCTACTGTCATCACATCTGACTGAGGAAGAAAAATCTGCCATTAAACTACAGTGAAATATTGATGTTTATCAACTATTAGGACATAAATATGTGGACACATCATGTCTCCAGCTGTCAGATGTCCTGTTCATGAGGATCAGACAAAGAAACATCAATATTAATAATCAATAGGATATCTATCCCATAATATAAAACTCTATTCTGACAGTCATTGTTTTGGATCCCGGACCCCTGTTAGAAAAGAAACACCTGGATTCAGCGGGTCCACAGACTGTTGGACACAGACTGGAGGAGTTCATGGTGATCTGAGCAGAACCATATGAGTGTTGTGCATCCAGAACCATAAACACAGACCATGTTCTCAGTATTTAGAACCTGAGTCCTGAGTATGAGTCCATCTGTGCAGGTTTAGGTACATGATGCTGAAGATCCAAAAGAACCTTCAAATATCACATTTAAGATGAAAAAGTTGATATATTTCTAAAAGTTTGTGTCATGTGAAGAGAACGTGTAAATGAGTCAGTGATGAGATGTTAACGATCAGTGGATGAATATGAACGGAAACAGGAGATGGAAACACAAACGGCCTCATTGACTCCTGTTACTGCAGCTGTGTGGAACTCCACTACCCATAATGCCCTACTGTCTGTAAACAGACTTTTTATGGAGTACACTATGGAACTGTTCACCATGAGAGAAGAGGTTCAGGTGAGTAAAGACTGAAGATGTGTGAGGTTTGACTGATCTGATGGAACAATATTGGTCCAATTAAACAGTTCTTTTAGAGACTTCAGGTTCATGTTTTCTATGAAATGATCATTTATACATGCAGACATTTGTGTAATTTTACTGGTTCTGATCCACTGCAGATCATTGGTCTGTTTGAACCTGAACTAAAGTTATTTTAAATCCTTAAATGTTCTCCAGTGGAGTTGGTGGATTTCTCAGGTTCATCCTTTGGGTTGGACTGGACCCTTTGACCTGGTTCATGTTTGACACCTGTGATGTAAGCCATGTCAGTGTTACTGTGTTCTAGACATGTCCTTCAGACCACTGGAGCTTTTCCCACTCTACAGAGGATAATCCACAGGAAGCTCCTCCTTCATCATCAAGGTTTGAACACCTCATTTTGTCCATTCTTCAGACCAGTTGAAACCGTCTGGTGTTACTGGTCTAAGATTTGAGACCCAGGTTTTATTGTCCAGCTCAGTTTTGGCCTTAAACCATATTTGGAGTCTGGAGAACTTGACTCAGACCAGTTCAACCAGGAACTTAGGTTCTTCAAAGACTTGGACTAGTTTCAGATTGTCCAAGTTGGTATTTTTCCCCACAGACCCACATGAATAGGAAGTAGTCATTTTCTTTGTGAATGACCTTCTACACAGTAAAGATGCTGAAGGTTTCAGGATAACACCCTTGAAGTTTTGAGTATAAAAACTTGTTCATTTAATGAATCAACACAGAAAAGTCTGTTCAAAATTTTTTTTTTTTTATTGTGTTCAAGCTTTAGGATTGAAGATCTAGATGATTTCCAAGGTTCTCCTGCAAGAGAAAAACCCACAATGTTAGTCACAAGAATCTGTCAGATATAAATGTAGATCAGGTTCATGTACCTCATTGGCCTTTTGCACCTTCATTGTGGACATAGACTGTTGAAGATTCAGGTGCTTGAACCCTGGTGTACACGACCTTAGGAGGATACCCTGGGTCGTACCTCATGTGGGAGTTGTGGTGTCTAAAGTTGGAATAGATGTTCCTGGACTGGGTGAAGTAGGTTGGAGGAAGGGCCACAACCTGGTCACCAGTAAACCCAGGAGAGATGCTAGGAACAGTATAATATGAACCTGGATTCAGAGCGTAGCCTACAGGAGTGGAGTCAGGACCAAAGCCAGGGAAGGAAGACCCAGGGTTGTAGCCTGGAACCACAAACCCACCTGAGCCATAGTTTGGTGACAGTCCTACATTTGTAGACCCTAGACTGGGTGTAGATGCAGTCAAGCTTCCATCTGGGTTAGGTGTCAGCTGACCCCAGACAAAACTAGGGGAGGAGCCTTGGTCAGGAAGTCTGGAAACCAATCCAGAACCTGGGGGAACCTGAGGTCCAGGGTCACCACCCAAGGGGAATCCAGAACCTGGGGGAACCTGAGGTCCAGGGCCAACAGGCAAGGGGAATCCAGAACCTGGGGGAACCTGAGGTCCAGGGCCACCACCCAAGGGGAATCCAGAACCTGGGAGAACTGCAGGTCCAGGGCCACCACCCAAGGGGAATCCAGAACCTGGGAGAACTGCAGGTCCAGGGCCACCACCCAAGGGGAATCCAGAACCTGGGAGAACTGCAGGTCCAGGGCCACCACCCAAGGGGAATGCAGGTCCAGGGCCACCACCTGAGGGGAATGCAGAACCTGGGGGAACCTGAGAGCCAAGGCCAGCATCTGAGGACTGTCCATAGATGAATCCAGAACCTGGGACATTAGGTGTTAGTACCATTACTAATCTGAGTGAATGTGATTGAGCATGGTGGAACATCTCACACCTGATGAATAGACTGGTCCAGCAGCAGGAAGTCCAGGTCCACCACCCAGGGTAGAGGGCAGACTGTAAACCAGTCCAGAACCTGAGGAGACAGGAACCAGTATTAGCAATTGTCCAGAGCGTCCCACAGCTGAGACAGTCAAGTCTCAGATAATTTGTCAAGTGCTTTCAATCAAAGTGCTGTACAGATATAAAAATCAATCACAATAAAACATAAAAGCTAAAAACATTAACAGTAAAAGCACATCACGACTTATAACGCAGAGTGAACAAGTGGGTCTTGAGCTTTGCTTTAAAAACATCCACAGAGCATGCCTGCCTTATGTCCAGAGGAAGACTAGATAGACCCAGAGCATCAGGTAACTCTGGAAGAACCTGAACAGAGTCCCCTACCTGAGGGTGATGAAGGAGTGTCAATGTATTTGATGCCTGAGGAGAAAAATCAGAGTGTTTAAGGGTTTAAGGTCAAGTCTGAGACTAGAACACATTAGTCCTGAAGATGAACTGGTCCTGTACCGATTTGTCCAGAGGTCTGGGGGGCAGGGTCCAGCTTGATTGACACTGAAGGACCCGAGACAGTCTTCGAACCAGAACCAAGACCAGAGCCTGATGAGGGTGGAACAGACAGGGTTAGGGACAGGACCTGGACCCTTAGTCCAAGATCATAACTCTCCAGTGTTTGTAAGCCAAGTCACTGAAGGACTGAAGTCCAGTCATCATTTACTGAGTCATACCAGATGTTGACTGGGTTTGCCCAGGGGTTTTGGAATCCTGGTCTTGTTTGACAGAACCTAGGGACCCTTGGACCACCTTAACACCAGATCCAAGTCCACCAGCTGGGTTTGGAGACTGAGTGTAGATGTATTTCACATCTAGAACCAACAGAACACACATGTTAGTGAGTTCAACTGGAACATTAAAGGGTCCAGTTGATCTGCCGTGGTCCAGGTCTAGAACCATGGGTCCTGTACCTGGTCCAGACTGGGTCTGTTCAGCAGGGTTGAACAGGGACAAGCCAGGAACTTTAGAAACTATGGCTGACCCAGACCCAAATCCACTGGCCAAGGTGGAACCAGGACCTTGAGCAGATCCAGATCCACCACTGGTCGGGTCGTAGAAGTCATGACCTAGAAGAAGTCAGAAGGTTAGACCTGGACATGTCCAGGGAGTCTGGACCGCTTTGGAAACTGTCCAGACTTATGTCGACGTTATCCTGGACATGAGACCCAAAGGAAACCAACTCTGGGTCTTGGACAGACCTGTAGTCCACCTTAGATTATGCTCTAAACATGTTTAGCACCAAAAACCTCCTTTCCCTGAAAGCTGCTTTAAAGGTGACATCAGCGCAGGTGTTCAAGTCAGTGTCTTCAGCCAATTGAAGAAGATCAGCTGTTCATCTGAAATATGATTTTCCCTCTTTTCTCTCCTCAAATTAAAGGTCATGTTTCATGACCTTTAACCTGAGTTTATAACAGCTTTAAACAGACATGTGGAGTCTATTAAACAGTCAAGTGTCCAATATTCTCCAGAACATGTCATCTGTTTAGTTTTAACTAAAGAGGATCCAAGTCATCTGTAGACCTGTTTATAGGAGGGTCAAAGGTCAGCTGAAGACAATAAAACTGCACTTTAATGTTAGTGTTGAAGTTCATGTGACAACTTAAGGTTTTAAAGGAACTATGAAAAGGTTGAATGTTTAAGGTTGTTGGAGTTTTAAAACTCAGTGACACATTTTGAGAAAGGAGTTTTACCTCCTTTAATTGGAGATGCAGATCCACCGCTGAACAGCAGCAAACACAGACAGACAGTCCTGCAAAACAAGACAAGACAGGTAGAGCCAGTTAAAGCAGCAAGGGGGGGGGGGCACAGGCATTAACCTCCTATGACCCACTGTCCACATTTGTGGATAAGAGTTTCACAACTTTATACAAAAAAAAAAAAAAAAAAAAAAAAAAAAAAAATTGTCCACCACTGAGGACATTCCATAAAAATTTTAAAAACTGCATCTGGAAACAAAAAAACAAACAAACAAACTGTAGCATCATGATGTTTCCAATATAGGCACTGATTTAATAAATAAAAACAGCTTGTATTTTCCCAACATGTCCTGGGTCTTAGGAGGTTAAAGCAGATAAAGGGGTGGGGGGCACATTAAAGCAGCACAGAGGGTGATGTTAAAGCCAAAGCTGTGGTACTGACCTTAAACCTAGTCCTCGTCCCAGGCCCATGTTGGATCCACCAGAGTCAGGATGAATGCGAAACCCTGTGCCTCTCTGTCCTTAAATACCTGCTGGAATCAGGGTCATTGAACACACCTGGAACCAGCTCCACCAGCTCCACCGGGTCCAACAGGTCCACCAGGTGGTCGTCATGAGTCTGATCACAGATAAAGACCAGATGATCCAGTCCAGCAGAGAACAAACAGACAGAGAATGTGAGTATGAACCCACAGGACCACTACTGACACTTAGTACTCTAATATATAGAATATACATAGAATATACAGAAGATGAACCCACAGGACACAGACCCACTACTGACACTTAGTAGTTTAATATAGAATATGTATAATATTTATAATCTATCTAATGTGGGTGAAACTGGGTTTATTTTAGTATCTGTCACTTCTCCATCTTTTTAGACCCAATAATCAAAAGTAAATGTAGACAGATTTCCCCAGGATGGACCTAATGATGACCTCGGACAAATGATCCATCCCATAATTAATGGATTTATAATCAAATATTGGGTCCAAAAATAGGACATAAATATGGACATTAAATCTCCCTAGATGTCAGTGCATTAGATGTGAAAACGTGTAAATTGACTAAATACAGACACTGTGTTCAGTGTGTGGATCCTAGTGCTTTTTCTAATCCACATGTGGGTTTTTCATCAGTCTCAGGCTCATTCCAGGTTTGGTGTGGAACCCATCGTGTCCACTGGGGTTACATGTACAGTGGCGTACCCCCTGAAATAGACTTTTTACAGTGGACTACCCCCTGAAATAGACTTTTTACAGCGGAGTACCCCCTGAAATAGACTCTTTTATCCAAGTACCTCCAACTCTCACTTCAGCCAAATGTGTTCCTGTGCCAAAAGTGTCTGTTTATATTAGCAAAATTGCATAAACAAACATATATTTAACAGTAACATATTAAAAAAACACATGTTTTAAAGTAAATTTTGTGCAAAATATAAACTGAAAAGTGTCTTCTGTCATTGATAAGAAAAATAAATATATTGGTCATTATTTAATAAATGAACCTTTCATCAACATAAAATAATTCCTTATTTACTCAAATAAACTCATTTTGAATCATATAAAATATAAATGTTCTTCAAATGTTACCAAAGCTTCAACAAGATGATTGACAATAGAACTATTACATGAATGTATTTATTGTGTTTTATAGTTCAGCATTAATTCTCATATTTTATGTTGTATTCAGTACATGATGACTTATTTAATGTCCAGTACCCCCTGGGCTTTCTCCAAGTACCCCTGGAGGGACACGTACCCACTGTGGGAACCCCTGGGGTAGAAGATAGGGAAGGTGTCCTGACCCACAGTCCAGTCCAGAAGGTGGCGGTGATGAGACCCAGAACCAGAGCCAGGACCCAGCAGAAGATCTGTGTTGACAGTGTAGACCTGCTGTATGTGGACCCATGTGGACTGGGTTCTTCTGGACCTGAACGTGGACCTTCAGCTGTTGATGAGGTGAGAACTTTGAATCTGAAGGACTTGACGTGTTCTTCAAACAGAACCGGAACACACACAAAGAACTGTAGTGACTGAAGATGAGTGGAAATGTCCAACATACAGCCCACGGGCGGAACCGCCCCCCAAAGGGTCCAGTCCATTCCACAGGATGAATATGTGAATTACAGGTGTGGTCCAGGTTCCACATCTAGACCAGTATGAACTGAAGTGGGTCAGAACCATAAATAACGACGTGTTTTAGTATAAAAAAGTCAAACGACATGAAACTGTTCTGTGTTAAAACTGTCCTTTAACAGAAACATGTGACCAACCTGCGCAGTGTGAACAGAAGCAGGTCCATGTGGTCCAGTCCTCAGTCTGGTATGAACTGTGTTTGTGTTGGACCCACTGGATCAGAACCATATAATGAACATGTAGAACTGATCAGCTGAATGTGGGTCCAGTTCCACTGACTCTTAGACCCAGAACCGTCCGCTGTTCCATTGTGTCATCACTCACTTTGTTCAGTATTTCATTACAGTTTTGTTCCGTTCAATTCTTTTTTTTTATTTTGCAAAATTTTGTTAGTTTCTTTCATAATTTTATTCATTTTTTATTGAGTTTTGTTAATTTCTTCATTATTTGACTGAATATTTGTTTTGTTTTGCTGAGTTTAGTCAGAGTCTTGGATATAAACACTCACGACTCTTCCATAGACTCCTGTTGTAAAAAATGTCAGACCAAATATGGACCTCCTTCCTGGTTCTGGAGGTGGAGCCAATAGTTCCTACGTTCAGTGTAACGCTGTCTGAACACATTCATTTGTATTTGTACTGATCTACCAACTCCAGCTCTAAGCTGATGAGATATTTTCATCATTCCACTGATCCAGTCTATTTCCTGTATTCGTGACATTTCTGTTGTAAATTCTGTTTTCTTTGGTCTGTGTTAGTGTTTGGATCCATTTCTATCTGATCCAAATGTTCTGTTGGATTTTCAGCTGTAGTCCTATAGTTCCAGAGTTGGACTGGTCCAGCTGGTCACATGGAACCACTAGAACTGCAATGATGGAGGTTCTAAGGGAAGGTACTGTTAGTCCAAATGTGGTTCTGTGGAGTTGTTCTGTTGAACCTGCTGGTGTTGGCTTCAGTTTGTCAGCTGAGGTCATGTGATCATTAGGACAGCTGCTGTAGAGCTGAGCTCTGATCAATAAAAGTTCATTCCAGTTATTATTCATAAGTTAAAGGAGGACAAACTTCTGTCACTGCGTTTGGAAGATCCGACTCATCCTAGAAGAATTCTGTTGAGTTTGATAATGTTGAGTTTTTACTGAGTTTATGGTCTGTGCTAATGCTAACAAGCTAAGTTAGCCTCTCTGCTATCCTGTGGTTAATGCCTTATTGTGTATGCGCTAATGCTAACATGCTAAGTTAGCCTCTCTGCTATCCTGTGGTTAATGCCTTATTGTGTATGCGCTAATGCTAACATGCTAAGTTAGCCTGTCTGCTATCCTGTGGTTAATGCCTTATTGTGTGTGTTCTCAGAGCAGAGCTTGGCAGCCATACAGTGTTCATAGATAAACACTGTTTTCTGATTGGACCACAGTCCTCCAGTAGGAAAACTCAAATGGTCCATTGTCTGTCTCTGTACCAGTCCAGTCCAATTACAGAATGAATGAACTGGTAAAGTTAGCACCACTCATGGAAGTAGCCTATCCAAGCTAACACCAACCTTTAGCCCTAAATGTCAGTTTTCACAATAATAAAGTCCGTCCTTTCAGTGACCACGCCCACTACTCAGAAGTAGAACACACACAACAGTACACACAGTAGAACACACACAACAGTACACACAGTAGAACACACACAACAGTACACACAGTAGAACACACACAACAGTACACACAGTAGTGACACAAGGGGTGTGTGGGGCTTATTTTAGATTTACCTGCTGTCTGTCCCACAGAAGAACATGACAGTGCTGGGTTTGTTTGGAACTATTCAGACTGACAGGAACCATGTGACCACCAGAGCGGCCTCATCAGAGTGTGTCGTAACTCTCTGTGCTTGCACTAGGAAAATGAAAGATCCAGCCACTGTGGCTACATTCGTAGAAATGAGTGTAGCCACAAAAAGCCACAGCCAGTCTGGGTCCAGTCTGGGTCCCTGCGTGGACCGTGGCGACGAGCATAGCTCCCCCAGGAAATTTGGGGGAAAATGAAGTCTTTTTCCTGCATTCTGGTGCATTTTGAACTTAAAAATATGTTCAATCTGGCTTCAGTTTCATACAAAAAAAATCATAAAAAATTAAGTTAAGTCAACATTTTCATCTAAACTATTTTTATTTCTAATCTAATGTAAAACAAAACAATAAATGATAGACTTATAAACACAATTATTCCGACCACTGATGTTCATGAGATTCAATATGATTCAATATAAAATAAATTTACCAGTCAGACACCTCTGAGTATGATACCATACATAAGGGATGCACCGATACCACTTTTTTCCAGACC
Organism: Sphaeramia orbicularis; assembly: GCF_902148855.1. Taxonomy (NCBI): domain Eukaryota; kingdom Metazoa; phylum Chordata; class Actinopteri; order Kurtiformes; family Apogonidae; genus Sphaeramia; species Sphaeramia orbicularis. The sequence goes on from NC_043975.1 coordinate 1,643,341, forward strand.
AAGTACGAGTACTTACTTTTGAGTACTTGTCGATACTGAGTACCGATACTAGTACTTAATAATCCCATTCCAGTTGTTAGTTCCTTTTGTAAATGTGCTTTATTGTCGTTGTCATTAGTCTGACTGGAACAAAGTGCTGCTACTGACATTTAATGTGTTGGAATGAGCGTTTGTCAGTTAATCCACCAGGGGGCGCTGCTCTGAATTAACCATACTGGACAAATACCACGAAGACGAGGAAAGTTTAATGAGAAGAAGAAAGTCAGTAATAAACATGTAGACAACAGAGGAAACACTACTGTGATACTAATGTTCCAGTGTTTTCTCTGGTAAGATTTAAAAGTTTAGCTTCAGCAGGAAGAGAAAAGAGAAATGAGACACAAGTTTAGATTTCACTTCCACTGGTGGTGGTCTGTACCCCTCTGTGTGAATTCGTAAAAATCGGAAGCGTTCGGGTGAGTTTGATCGCTGTCGGCAGCGCTCTTCAGTAGTGGAGACCACATTTGTTATTCTCCTTGGTTATCGCTCGGACATTTTCAATCACAGATGTAAGTTGGTTGATTTTACTGAAAAATACCTTGGCCGCTGTGGCTACACGGGTTGAAAACAACTTCGCCAACCAGGAAGATGCATCACCTGTGGCGATGTGGCGATAGGCTAGCACAAGCCTAGACTGTGTATATGACCCTGGGTCTGCTGACGTAGAATCCAACTTCCTGTTCCTGTCGTCTCCGTTCTTCTGTTCTCTGTCGTTTACTGGTTTTTCCACATGTTCAGATGGAACTGAACTGAACCAATCAGCACCTGTTTACATGAACACATGAAGGACTGGGACTGACCCAGGCGGGAATGTAATCAGATTACTCCTGTTATCTGATCTAACACATCAGATTAGACTGTTTACATCATCAATTACTAGGTTTGAGAATATAGAATAGAATAGAATAGAATAGAATAGAATAGAATAGAATAGTCTGTATGTCATGACTGAGGTTGTGCAGGTGTTTTGTACCAGCAACCGTGAACTACTGTATACGACTATAAGAAAATAAAACACAGACGTATATTAATAGAACACACACACACACACACACACACACACATATATATATATATATATATATATATATATATATATATATATATATATATATATATATATATATATCACAGTCGAGATTGAAATCCAGTAGGATTCATAATCCTACTAGGACAGATTGAAATTTTAGTTTGTCCTAGGACAAACTGAAATCCCATCTGTCCTAGGGTTAGGGTTAGGGGGGTTAGGGGGGTTGGGGGGGGGTTAGGGGGTTAGGGTTAGGGTTAATCTTCAGATCCTAATTTCTTGTAGGATTTCAGTTTGTCCTAGGACAAACTAAAATTCCTATCTGTCCTAGTAGGATTACGAATCCTACTGGATTTCAATCTCTACTGTGACATATATATATATAAAATGTTTAAGTAGATGTGGAACAGGTCTGTGTGTAAATGAGCCGGTCCATGTCTGAGTGTCTGTGATCCACATCCCACTAATGGACTCTTCAACACAAGTGTCACATCAGGACCACTCTCCAGTCAGATCAGCTCTGAGGACGTCCAGCACGTTCCCATGGCAACCACATCCAAGCATCCAGCTCCACGGTGACAGGAGTGGAGGGTTCACAGCAGAACTGATGGAGGAACCCGGGTCCTCCAGGTTCCAGGAGGTCTAAGGTACACATCACCAAACAGGTTCCAGGAGGTCTAAGGTACCCAAACAAAAGCACTGGTCAAAGGTCATTCAAGTCACAAACAGGACTCAGATGTTCAGAATCAAAGGAGCCTTCATCTGTCCAACAGCTGATCCATCAGGTTCTAACAGGACCCTGTCACCACAGGACCCAAGTGGACCCAAAGGTTCATTTAACACTTGAAAAACAGAAGCAAAAACCCGACCATGAGTAGAAAAAAAACATTAACCTGAAGACACAAACCCCCAACCCGGATCTGATGAAGATGAAACTTCAATCCATCAGTTCCGGAACTAACCCGGGTCAACCTGGTTCATGATCTAGGACCCGGAGGCCAGATGATGATCCGTTACAGATCCTGGACCTGACCCGGGATCCCGTCACAGTCCGCGGGTTCGGACGAGTTGAAGGGCATCATGTCCAGGGAGATCTCCGCCTCGCGCTCGTACCGCAGGATGACCGGAAGTAGCAGGTTCCTCTGGGTTCTGGACTCGTCTGAGATCACCGACACCTGGTCGAAGTTCTGCTGCAGGTCCGGTCCGGTGAGCGGGGGGAGGCCGGCGGTCAGTCTCTGCGGGCCGCCGGTCCCGGGTCCGGCCTCCCTCTGCTGGGTGGTGTCGTGGTGGTAGGAGGCCAGCTCGTTGCTGAAGTCCACCGCCTCCACCGCCGAAGAGCCGCAGGACTTCCCGCAGCCCAGGATGGTGGAGAAGGCCTTCCGGAAGTCCGCGTTGAAGGCGTAGATGACCGGGTTCAGGGACGAGTTGGCCCAGCCGAACCACACGAAGATGCTGAAGGTGGTGTCGCTGACGCACGGTGGCGCGTGCGCCTGGTCCGGGTCACAGAACGGAACCACGCAGTTGAGGACGAAGAACGGGAGCCAACAGAACACGAAGACCCCCATGATGATGGACAGGGTCTTCAGAACCTTGGTCTCCCTCTTGAAGGACGTCTTCAGGGCGCTCTCGTCGTGCGTCGACGCGCGGTGCCGGAGGTTTTGCGCACGGGTTCCCGCCGCTCTCTCCAAAGACGAAATGCGTCGAATTTGGGTTTGAGCGATGCGGAAGATGCGCGTGTACGTCCCGACCATGATGAGCACCGGGATGTAGAAGCTGATGAGGGACGAGGAGATGGCGTAGGTCCGGTTCAGGCTGGCGTTGCAGTCGTCCGGGTTGTGGGCGCTGGAGTTGCGCGCGCGGTGCCAGTTGAGCTGCACGGGGATGAAGGAGATGAGGATGGACAGGGTCCACGCGACACCGATCATCAGGAAGGCGAACCGGCGCGTCATCCTGCGCTCGTACCTGAAGGGGCTGGAGATGGCCCAGTACCGGTCCATGCTGATGATGCACAGGTTCAGGATGGACGCCGTGGAACACATGATGTCGAAGGCCACCCACGTGTCGCAGAAGCGGCCGAAGAGCCAGATTCCCGCCACTTCGGACACGGCTCTCCACGGCATCACGAGCACGGCCACGAACAGGTCCGACACCGCCAGGGAGATGACGAACGAGTTGGTGACTTTGGAGCGCAGGTGGCGGAACTTGATGACCGCGGCGCACACCAGCGTGTTCCCGAGGAGCGTGGACACGATCAGGACGCACAGGACGCAGCCGGTGAGCGCGCGCAGGCTGAGCCCCCCTGCCGGCCCGGGGGGGTCCGACCCCGCCGTCACCACCCGGGTCCTCTGGCTCTCATCCATGGGCCATCCGGACTCGCTCCATCTGCGTCACCTGGACCGACCCGGAACGGTCCGCCTCAGCCTCCGGTGGACAGACCGAAGGGAAACCGGCTCCGAGCGGGACTGAGCCGGGGAGGCGGACTGAGCCGGTCCGGTGCGTCAGACGGAGGAGGAGACGGTCTGTGCGTAAAGAGGATGAGGTGAGCCTGTCACAGGTCCAGACCCGGACACAGGACCCCCATGAAGACCAGAACCAGGTCCAGAACTAGGTCTAGAACCAGAACCAGGTCCACAACAAGAACCGGGTCCACCAGACGGAAAACCTGACACAGAATCCATAAAAGACGCTCTTTTCTGGTGAATGCGTCTGTTTGATCCAGTTTGACTGGAGTCAGAATAATGACTGACTCTAAAGGAACGTGACCTGAACAGCTGTGATGTTTGTTTATTGACATGATTTAAATATTTATTCACGTGATTAAAAATCTGACTTTGAATGACATTATTGAACCACAGAAGTGAAGACTAAAAGAACAAATGTGAAAACTCCAAAGGCATCCTCTGCCCTCTAGTGTCCAAAGACTGACACTGACACTAACACTGACATTAACACTGACAATGACACTAACACTCACACTGACAATGACACTGACATTAACACTGACACTAACACTGACATTAACACTGACAATGACACTAACACTGACACTAACACTGACACTGACACTGACATTAACACTGACACTAACACTGACAATGACACTAACACTGACAATGACACTGACAATGACACTAACACTGACATTAACACTGACATTAACACTGACACTAACACTGACAATGACACTAACACTGACACTCACACTGACACTCACACTGACAATGACACTAACACTGACACTCACACTGACAATGACACTGACATTAACACTGACACTAACACTGACAATGACACTGACAATGACACTGACATTAACACTGACACTAACACTGACAATGACACTAACACTGACAATGACACTGACAATGACATTAACACTGACACTGACATTAACACTGACAATGACACTAACACTGACAATGACACTGACACTAACACTGACAATGACACTAACACTGACACTCACACTGACAATGACACTGACATTAACACTGACACTAACACTGACAATGACACTAACACTGACAATGACACTGACAATGACACTGACATTGACACTGACATTAACACTGACACTGACAATGACACTAACACTGACAATGACACTGACATTAACACTGACACTAACACTGACAATGACACTAACACTGACAATGACACTGACATTAACACTGACAATGACACTAACACTGACAATGACACTGACACTAACACTGACAATGACACTAACACTGACAATGACACTGACACTAACACTGACAATGACACTAACACTGACAATGACACTAACACTGACACTAACAATGACACTGACACTAACACTGACACTCACACTGACAATGACTCTAACACTTGACACTAACACTGACACTAACACTTGACATTAACACTGACACTAACACTGACAATGACACTAACACTGACACTAAAACTAACAATGACACTAACACTGACACCAACACTATCACTGACACTGACACCAACACTGCAACAACATCTGCTGGAAAATGTAAAAGACACAACAGGGTACTTTTATTACTAGGCTATGACTAATAGTACTACTACTACTAATAGTACTACTAGTACTACTACTACTATTACAAGTTCTGCTGGATCCATGCCAAAATTAGATACAATACAGGGCGGAGTTTGTTGTTTTTGGAACCACTTGTTTTAATATATTTCACATCCTACATCCTTCAGTTTCCTCTAGCGTCATGTCCTGATGAAGCCTTAATAATAACACTGGGTTACAAAAAAACGTTCTTGCAAGTTGTCTAGGTTTTTTCAACTGAATTAGGACCATTTTGCACCGCTAAATCCAAAAATGACATCTGTTTTTGTCAATCAGGTCAGGTTTTTTTTGCTAATTTGATTTTGAAAAATTTGATCTTCTCATAAAATTGATTACATTTTTGTGACTTTATCAGTTGATTTTTTTTATATAGTTCTCACCCAAAATAGGTTTTAAGAGGAAAAAAAATCATTTTCTAACAGGATTCCTGTTAGGTACAATGGTGTATTCACCGCAGATGTAGCAGAATACGTCAGGCTTATTTTTGCAAGATCTTCTAGTCGAAGCCATTTCATTCACCTGTAATATTAAAAAAGCAATCATAAATTGGCAAAAGTAAAATCTTCAGAACTCGTTTATTGCAAGAAATATGAAAGAATTTTGTATCATATGATGTGAAAATGCCCATAAATGTAAGCAGAAATGTTCAAAAGCCAATATGTAGCATAGTTCAGAAAGTTGACCTGATTGAGCAAAATTAATGTGATTTTTGGATTCAGCACCAAAATTATCCTAAATCAGCTCAAAAAACTTAAACAATAAATTTGTTGTTGACCAGTGTAGTAGTAGTAGTAATAATAATAATAATAATGATAATAATAATAATAGATTCTTCATATCCATATACATTCAGGTTCAACTGTAATAAAACTATTTTCATGGGTTTATTCCAATAAACTGTTTCCCACATGTGTAGAATTCACCACATGTGTAAATGATCATGTATGAGGTTTAGATGGAAACCAGTGGATTCAACACCAGAACCAACTAGAGGGAAACAGTGGAAGGGACTGAACAGAATATGCCCTGTTTACTTCTATTTATACAGGACACAGTTTAGACAGTTATTTAAAACTATGTTCAAGTAGTTTGTTCAGTTTTACATCAGACAAAGTTAATGTCTTCACAAACAAAAGAATTAACGAAGAATTAAAAAACATTAAATAAAAAACATTTAACAAAAACTCAACATAGAAATAAAATCAGATCAGATAAAGGTCCGGGTCTAGTCCTGGTGCTGGTTTAGATCTGATCCGGGTCTAGACCTGGTCCTGGTTTAGATCTGGTCCAGGTCTACTCATGGTCCTGGTTTAGATCTGGTTCAGGTCTAGTACTGGTTGAGTCCTTGTCCTGGTCCTGATCCGGGTCTAGTCCTTGTCCCGGTCCTGGTCCTGGTCCGGGTCTAGTCCTGGACCAGCCTGTCATTTCCCACCGGACGTGAAGGGGTTATGTTTACAGCGGTCTGTGACGTCAGTGTCAGCTGCTGAAGTGCGCGTGCCCGGAGCGCGTGCCGGATGATTCAGCAGGTCGCGCGGTAGTCTGTCCGTCCACAGCCGCGGCTCGCGCTCCGAATCCACACGTGAACCGGAACCGGACTAAGACCCAGGACAGGCTCGAACCGGCCCCGGACACAGACCCGGACTCAGTCCCGGACCCTGCAGGTGTTCGGGATCCGCGGAGACCCCTTAGCGGCCGAGGACCAGGGTCTGGACTACAGGCCTCCGTGTGCCGGTCCGGTCCTCCGAGTCCGGTCCCAGTGGATTAGTGGAGGTCCGTGTGGATACGCATCGACCCGGGTCCCGGTCTGGACTAAACCTGAGGCTCTGGGGGGAAACAGCTGGTCCGCGGATCCGCCTCCGGTCCCGCATTTCCGCATTCGGAGCCTGATGCTCCGGGACAGGTGAGTCCAGCAGTCCGGAACCCGGTCCACAGCCGGACCCGGACCACATACCCGCACGGACCGGACCTGCAGGTCCACTAGAGTCCGTCAGAGTCCACCAGGGTCTGTGTTAGTCCACTAGAGTCCACCAGGGTCTGTCCTAGTCCACTAGAGTCCACCAGGGTCTGTTTTAGTCCACTAGAGTTCACTAGGGTCTGTGTTAGTCCACTAGAATCCACCAGGGTCTGTTTTAGTCCACTAGAGTCCACCAGGGTCTGTCCTAGTCCACTAGAGTCCACTAGGGTCTGTGTTAGTCCACTAGAATCCACCAGGGTCTGTTTTAGTCCACTAGAGTCCACCAGGGTCTGTGTTAGTCCACTAGAGTCCACCAGGGTCTGTGTTAGTCCACTAGAGTCCACTAGGGTCTGTGTTAGTCCACTAGAATCCACCAGGGTCTGTTTTAGTCCACTAGAGTCCACCAGGGTCTGTGTTAGTCCACTAGAGTCCACTAGGGTCTGTGTTAGTCCACTAGAGTCTACCTGGGTCCTTGAGGACCCCATGTGGACTCTGTCTGTTCCAGACTGGGTTTAGGACTAAACTATCAGAAAACCAACGGTTTGAACGGAGTTAAAGGAATAAAATAAACAGACTTTTAATGAATCAGAGAAAGAACGAAACATAGAAACAGGTTCAAACCATGAAAAGATGAGAAAGAACAGAAATGTAGATGACATGAGACAAAAAAGACAGAAGCAGCAGAAGAAAAGAGACAAAAGTGACTCAATGATAAAACTGAAGACAAAACCACTTAGAAAAAGCGTTAAAATGATTAAAAAAAAAAAAAAAAGACTGAGAAAGGAAAAAAAAAGACACAAAAGATGAAAATGATGGACAAGACAAAAAAGGTCAAAGTTGAAATTAGATGAATGTAAATAAAAATGACACAAAAGGAAAAGACAAAAAAAAATGATGAGAATGATGTAGCAGTTAAAAGGACCAAATGGGGGTTCCACAGGGAACCGTTCACAGTCCTCATGTCTTTGACCTTTGACCTGTTCTGGGTGGGCTCTGGTGTCTGGATGCCAAATTCTGCAGGTTCTGCAGGTTCAGTCCTGGAGTCCAGTGGCTGAAGGAACATCCATGTGTTCTGTCTGAAAAGGTCAGATTCACCAAAGGTTCTGCAGGTTTTGGTCTGGTTTACAGACCAACAGAACCACACATGGTCCACAGAGTCCAGTCCATGGTCCACAGAGTCCAGTCCATGTTCTGTTTGGTTTCCAGTGTTTTTTCTGTGTTTGTTGAAGGTTTCAGGTCCTGGTTCTGAGTCTGGAGGTTGATTGGTTTTAGACCCAAACCTCATATTTAACATGTTGTCCTCATAGCGGTTCCTGGTCGGGTCCATGTTCTGTCAGTAGTTCTGCAGGTTCTAGGCTGCTTTAGGGTTTGGAGTCCAAGTTCACCTTCCAGTGTCCGAGTGAGCAGAGTATGTACACGAAGAACTGCAGGTTCAAGAACTCAGATTAGTACTAGTACCAGTATTAGTACTAGTATTTTTATTAGCATTAGTATCAGTATTAGTATTATTAGTATTATTAGTATTATGTTTTATTATAGAAGGGAAGTGGACTGTGTGTGTGTGTGTGTGTGTGTGTGTGTGTGTCTGTACAGAGCTAACTGCTACAGTTTGTCTTCTGTATTTTTGCTCTTTGAACAGAGGTTAATGGGACCAGTATTTTGGCAGAGATTACTCATTGTGAATACATATGTATATTTTGAATATATAGATATATATTGAATGCGCATACATATTTATTTTGAACCTTCCAATCCCGTTGCTTTGGCCAGAATCATGTGACCACTTTGGCGGTGACTGCTGGACTAATGTGATACAACATGCATGAATAGACAACACATGGGGGTCTGGGATGTTGCCCCTCAGGGTCAGGTTGTGGATTAAACCCCCCCCCCCCCCCTTTCACATCCACCCTCAGTACTGACCATGAAGAGGTCCAGGATCTAGAACCTGTGGTTCCCCATGGGTCAACGCACTACTGATCCCCCCCCCGGTTCAGTTGGTTTGTTGTGTGTTTGTTTGTTTACACTGTAGCAGTAACACTATTGGTTGAATTCAGACCTAACTGTGTTTATAGATTACCACTGACCCAGAATAGATGAGAGGAGTTTTTGTAGATGCAGTGCTGACATCTTTGTCCTCCTTCAGTTTCTGTGCCCTTGTATCCTAGTATCCTTGTGTCCTAGTATCCTTGAATCCTAGTATCCTTGTGTCCTAGTATCCTTGTGTCCTAGTATCCTTGTGTCCTAGTATCCTTGTGTCCTAGTATCCTAGTATCTTTGTGTCCTAGTATCCTTGTGTCCTAGTATCCTTGTATCCTAGTATCCTTGTGTCCTTCCTTGTGCTCTTCCTATCCTTCCTGCTTGTGTTGTGTCCTTTCTTCTTCTTCTCCTTCGTCTCCTTCTTCTTCAGTGTCTTTTGTGTCGGTGGCTGAATGTGACACTGCTGACTCTGTGACCTCTGCAGGGTTCATTACACTCTGGCCTGCTTCCATCTGTCTGCTCTTTCTACTCCACTGCCCTTTACTTCATTCTTTACTTCATTTTCTGGCTGATTCGCCCTCCGGCTGTTCGACCCCCACTGAGCTGAAAATCTGTTTTCACACTGAAAACCCTCTGCTCATATCAGGTTATTTTCCACCAGTGTCTTCCGTAGACAGACCCCCCCTTGGTGCAGTAGATAGTCAGCTCCGCGCTCCCATCGGGCCTTTAGTGTCCAGTAAATAGACTGAACCACCCCCAGTAGATAGTCAGCTATGTGCTCCCATTGGGCCTTTAGTGTCCAGTAAATAGACTGCACCGAACTCTAAGGCAGACGTCACCTTCTGGAAACAGTGACGAGAGGAAGCAGAGTCCAAGTATTCAGGTCCCTGATAAAACATTAATGTCTGCAGTCTGTTATCAAAGAACAAAAACAGCCCGTTTGGTGAATAATTAATGCAGCCTCCGAACAGATTTGACGTTCAGTTTTTACCAAATCCCACACTTCCTCAGGCTTGTGTTTCCTTCTCCTCCCATAGTTGGTCCCAAAGACCCAGAACTTTTCCACATATAAAACTGTGTCTTTATGCTTTAAACATTCACATACATGCACATTTCATTCAGTTTTTTCTAGTCATCATCCATTTTTGTAGAAAGTGTATCAGAATCATAATGCTGTTGTGTTACAGTTTTAAGTCTAATAAAACTATAATAAGATTATAATAAAAGGATTAAAAAAAAATAGTGTGAAAAAAACATATAATAAAGTATAATAAAAAGCAGCAGGATTAAAAATTGTCAATATTACAAAAAAAAAAAAAAAAAAAAAAAAAAAAAAAAAAAAAAAAAAAAAAAAATATATATATATATATATATATATATATATATATATATATATATATATATATATATATATATATATATGTATGTATATATATGTATATATATGTGTGTATATATATGTGTATATATGTGTGTGTATATATATATATATATATATATATAAAGACTCTCTTTGACACAATTAGAGCTGCAGTTTGTCCAATTATGTACTGGACAAACATCAGTATTACAAGTGAAACATGTATAAATAAGTGCATAAATGGAAACTCAACTCCTCCATAATCCTGTCCAGTTAAACTGAACTGGACAAACAGAAGGAAAAGCCAGCTGGAAACTGACGGTTCAGACAGGTGGAAGTGAGCAGGAAAAGCCCATTTGTGTTTGGGCATCATTTAGTCTGTTATTCCAGTGGTTGTCCACAGGTTTGAACGGTGGGGGTGGGGGGGTATGTGGCAAAAGTATCATATCACAAGTTTGAAAAAATAAAATCACAATCTCGATTTTATCACGCTCCTTTACGTTCATCTAATTTTCCCATTTCTGAACCAGACAGTTTCCCTCTAAAGGCCTAAAAGAAAAACTGAAACAGACAGTTTAGCCCAAAGAACTGTCCAGAGCAGTTTGAATTTAAATAGTTTAGGCAATTTTACCAACATGTGCCAAGAACATGTAAACATACTAACATGTAAACAACAACATGTAAACCTACTAACATGTAAACAACATGTAAACATGCTAACATATAAACAGCAACATGTAAACATACTAACATGTAAACAGCAACATGTAAACATACTAACATGTAGACAACATGTAAACCTACTAACATGTAAACAATATGTATACATACTAACATGTAAACAGCAACATGTAAACAGCAACATGTAAACATACTAACATGTAAACAACAACATGTAAACAGCAACATGTAAACAACATCGTGTAAACATACTAACATGTAAACAGCAGCAGTCTGATTAAGTCACTGTTGAACATAAAAACTAAACTGTATGAACATGAAAAGTAAAAAAAAAACAAACCAGACCAAATATCAGTGAATAAATGTCTGTTTCCAGTTCCATACAATGGAAGTGCAGTTGTTTTTAGGAAGGACCTGCTCCGTTTGTCTGTCAACCAGGACTCCACTACAGAATGTTTGTCAAATCCATGTGACGTGGACGTGAACCGTCTGTGATGCGTCTCATAAAACTCCACCCACATCTGAACATCCTTCTTGTGTAGTTGGAGTTCAGGATGGAAACTGTAGCAGAGAATGAAGACCCATGTTGGGACTGTCCCATCGGACCACCTGTGTCCAGTTACTATGGAAACGCCTCCTGTCATTCTCCTGACCCACCTCAGACATCAACCAATGAAAGCACAGATTCTGAGGGCGTGTTTTGTGTCAGGTCACAGCTGATTGGTCTGAAATAATGACATGGAACTGGAGGTCATTCCATCATTGGTTCATGTGGAGCCTTCACAGGAGATCATTAACAGTCATTATGTGGTTGTTTTTTCTGCTGTTGTGGATTCGTTCATGTTGTACCACATTTGTCCACCAGTCACCGCCAAAGTGTTCTGGACATAGAAACAGGATTAGAAGGATATTGGATTAAAAATGACCAATATCTGATCAAATATTGGTCTGATCAACTGTTACTGTTTACACTAGTCTGTACAGTGAGTAACAATACAGAAGGATGACAAACTGTACGGACACACACACACACACACACACACACACAGACACACACACAGACACACACACACACAGACACACACACACATGCATACACACCCACAGACACACACACACACACACACACCTCCACACACACACACACACACACACACACACCTCCACAAACACACACACCCTCACACACACACACACAAAGACACACACAGACACACACACACACCTCCACACACACACACAGACACACATGCATACACACCCACACACACAGACACACACACACAGACACACAGACACACACACACAGACACACACACACACAGACACACACAGACACACACACACACACACACACACACCCACACACACAGACAGACACACACACACACACACACACACACCCTCACACACACACACAAAGACACACACAGACACACACACACACACCTCCACACACACACACACACACACACAGACACACATGCATACACACCCACACACACAGACACACACAGACACACATGCATACACACCCACACACACATACACACACACACACACACACACACACAGACACACACACACACACACACACACACACACATAGTCCACTTGTCTTTTATAATACACATCTAATTTAATCTAATCTCTTCCTCTTCTTCTTCCTCTTCTTCTTCCTCTTCCTCTTGGTTTTATAGTGGTTACCAAGGCAACAACGCATGCTTTTTATTGGTGAAATGCTCCAAATCAAAGCAATTTAAATTTATTATTATGGGCTGTATTTATTGGTGAAAGCTTTAATTATCTGAATGACATTGTGTTTTCCGATATTGGACCGATACTTCTCGGTGCAGATAGTTTTTGTGGATCCCTAGACTTAAGTAGTCCAGGTTCCAGTCCTGTTTGAGGTGTGTAGTTGTGGTTTTTGTTGTTTTGTGCGATGCTGAGCGGCTCATTCACAGATTGTAAACGCTGACGTTTGGGTCTCACATTGACTCCACAGTGTTGGTTCATTTGGAGCTGGTGTCTCTGTTGGTGTTTCTGCTTCCTATTATTCTGTTTGTCGGATCAGTCTATGAAACCATCTGGATCTGAACCTGCTGTATTTGTCATGGTGGACTCATGTGGATCTGGGTCCAGTTCTTTTTCTTCACAGTACCTTTTTTTCTCAGAGGACGGTTTTGTCCAAACCACAGAACCAGTGGATGCTCATGTGGTTTTTGTGTTTCATCATGAATCCATCTGGTCTAGACTGGACCAGATCTAGACTCTTTTATTACTAGAGTGAATGAACGGAGGCTCAGATATGAGCCGAACAGGGGGAGGTGATGTTCCTCTGCTAAGAATATCTGTCCTTCAGCCACTGAAAACCCACAGGAGGTGAACAAGGACGGGAAGGAGAACCAGGTCACATGACCCACCTCCCAGACCAGTTAAAGCCCAACACTCTGTTCGTATCATTGGCTGGAAATCACAGTAAAACAACCACATCAGGACTGTTATTAAGCCTTTCATGCATGAATTATGAGAACATTAATGAAGATTTTTTTTTCCTGAGTGTTTTTATTCCTCTTTAGGCATGAAAAAAAAGAAACATTTTTATGAAATTATTTTTCATGGAGTTACAAAAATATCCACTCAGTTGGACACAATGCGTTTAATTTTAGAGGCAAAAAAAACATTTATTTACTGAAATACTGCGTGAAAACTGTGGAATAAAAACATGTTTAATGCTGCTAATCTGATGTTTTCTCACATTTTGTACCTGCATGGAGATAGTATGCAAAAAAAACCTTTTTGTTTAAAAAATACAAAACAGTTAATTACAGTCTAATAACAATTAGCAATTTTTTAAACTCAAACATGTTACTGCAGATTAGGTTTATCTAGAACAGCAAATTTACAGTAATGGTATGAATTACAGTGTATGGGATGATGCATAAGTGTCCACTGTATTGGTTGATATGGAAATAAAACAACAAAAAACATAAATATGCAAGAGACCTGCTTTGAACAGCTGTCCACTGGAGTGATCATTATGCATGAAAGGGTTAAAGCAGAACATCCAGGTTTATTTGAATGGTAGATGTTTCTTCCTCAGTCAGATGTGATGACAGTAGATGGTTGGATGAGGAAGAACATTAGTATTTACAGTCAGAGCAGGAAAAATATTACAGACATTTAGAGGAAGAACAGTTAAAACCAGAGTCAGGGAGAAAAAAGAACAGAATCAGTTTTTATAAATCCAGTCCAAACCATCTGTGAGTCATTTTAGAAACAAGGAGAATAATTGAACCCAAACTAATGATATCTATCCCATAATATAAAACTGTTAAAGATGATGTGGAACACATGTATAAATGTGTTTGAATGTTTGAGTCTGACACTGATGATTATCATGCTTTAATATGAATGTTTGTCAAACCCTGGTGGTTGATGTTATTAGAGGGATGTGAACACCCCCCCACCCCCCACCCCCCCCAAACCCAGTCTGTCCAGTTGAACCAGTATAGTCCTAGTTGTGGATCAGATAAGCATCAGCGCAATTAACCAGGTTACAGACCCTTATTTCCTTAACCCCCCCCCAGTTCTCCCTTAACCCCCCTGGTCCTCCTTTACCCCCCCCCATGTGCTTGTAGCCTGGGTCCCTGTGGATGTAACTGAAACAGAGCTTCTATTAAATCCACATCAGTCCTGTGACCCTCATAAGGATCTGCTCCTGCCTCCAGGGTCAACTCACTGATCAGGTGTGACTGTGACCTTTGACTTCCAGTACATTTGATCTGTGCTGTTGTTCATGAACACATGTTGCATAAGAGGTGGAGGTGTTGGTGGAGGTGTTGGTGTTGGACTGGTTCTGGTCGGTCCAGTGCTCGTGTCTGGATCCCATTGTGGTATTTCTTTGTCATGTGCTCAAAGGCTGTGATGAACTGAGTAAATCCACCTGAAGGTTGGTTCCTGAACGTTCAGCTGGTTCTTCACTGAACCCTCTGAACCCAAGGTCCTCCTCTGTAGATGAACAGGAGGTTTTCTGATCCAACACACACTCTTTAAACTCTGAACTTCAGGACAGTTGTTCTCAGCGTTTCCATGGTTCTGCTGATGTCAGCTCCTTAAACCTGAACATCTCCGGGGTTCTTTCCTCCTCTGGGACTAAAACCCAGTATATTTGGACCAAAACAGTCAACACATTAGCAGACGTGACTCTGAACGTCTAAACCAGGGGTCATGACTTTGATATCGTTGAGACCGATTGATGAATCAAAAATTGAAACAACAGATGAATGAAGCGTGTAAATCATCATTATAGCAGCTGTTGTTTAAGCCTGATGTAAAAACAAAAACAAAACAAAAAAAACGCTAAAGTTGATTCAGAAAAGAGCAGAAAACTGAACCTGACCTTCACATGAACCCAGGAGGACTGTAGGTTTACAGTCCAGGAGACAGGAACGTCCAAATAAGGTCAGGTCAGCTTCAGTCTAATAATAATAATAATAATAATAATAATAATAATAATAATAATAATATAAACTCATTTCACTGTTTAATCCACTAAAACATGAATGTCCAACAGGTCAGCTCAGCTTCAGTCAGATCAGTCAAATAATCACCGACAGCAGCCTGGAAATAATGACGATTCCAAGGTTTGTCTTTGTTTTAGTGTAAAAAAAAACCCCCATTAAATTATGAAAAGATTTCCATTTACAAACTATCCTGTCACAAAAAAAATGTGAATAACCTGAAAAAACTGAAATTTCATAATAAAAATAAGTAAAATGTTCAGATAAGATATGACTTTATTTATTCTGCTGCATTACACACAGTTAAAAACAACAAGCAGGTGGAAAACACGAGTGAAAAATGAAATATAAAGAGATAAAGAAGAAATGTGGTATTTACATAAATATTTATGTAGAATTAGAATTAAATATTCAGTACAAATTAATGTAATATTAAGTTTATTATTTATACATGTACATTACACACAGCGTTGCACAAACATTTAATAACAGGTAGAATATTGGTACAAATTTGGAACTACAATAATACAATGTTGTTATTATTATTATTATTATTATTATTATTATTATTATTATCAACAACTCAACATACAGATCACAGTGGATCTAAAATATACAAAAACGCTGAATTTACTTTAGACATTTCAGGTTGTTCATATTTTATTGTTGAAGGATCTTTTATAAATGTAAATATTTTCATAGTGTAATATTATTTTTTTCCCATTAATTTGCAGTCATAATTTCTGGGTTCTTCTGTTATTATTTGACTTCAGATCACATTGGTGTGTATGTGGAACCTGAACTTAAACCAGTTCAACACCAGTGGCTGTCAATATCTTCAGTGTATGTTTTGTATTTTGTAAATTCATTCCATGGACAAGATCGGACCCTTTGTGGGCCGGTTTTGGCCCACGGCCCACATGTTTGACCCCCCTGATCTAAAACTAAATGTTAAAAAGCATCTTTTCTTAGAACACAGACATGTCTTTGTTTGAACAAACCACAAAACAACTTCACTGAACTCATGAGACCAAGAAAACATCAGATAAATAAATAAATTAATTAATCAAACAAACATCAGATGAGTCTGAAAACGTGAAAGTGAGTCTGACTGATGAATCTGATAATGGATGGAACCGACGTCATTTCACTGGTTTATCTGATGTTTGATGAATTCAGGCTCATTCAGAGACGACCTGATGAACACAAACATGTTCAGTGAATATTTCTGACAAATCTAATAAATCTAAAATATGAGAACACAATGAACAGACGTGAGCGTTCAGGTCCAGGTGGGTCTGACTGAGCTGGACTCTGTGGTCCATCTGTCCAGGTGGGTCTGACTGAGCTGGACTCTGTGGTCCATCTGTCCAGGTGGGTCTGACTGAGCTGGCCTCTGTGGTCCATCTGTGGAGTCGGCTTGATCTGTCACTAAAACCCAAGGTGTGAATGGACTGTGTCACCTGAGTCTGGACCGGATCCATGACCACACACAAACATCTGGGACTAAAACCAGCCCAGACCATCCACAAAGTCTGTTCAGAGTTCAAACATTTAGAACACAAGCAGGACGTGAGATCTGGTAACCCTTTAAAACCATCTGGATCATATGTGATACACCAGGTTCACATCTCTGTCTAATCAACCAGATCAGTACTTTCCTTATAAACCAGATCAATATGGCTGCTAACATTAAATCGTCCACACAGTTGTTGCAGGAAAGTCTTTGGTAATTTTCAAAAATTACATACAGAAGTACGACGGTGTATTACTGCCCCCCCCCCACAAACACACACACACACACACACACACACACACACACACACACACACACATATCTTTATCTACTGCGCACAAAGTCCCAGGATGAAGTCCAAAACATGACACACATCAAAAAGAAACTCTGTCCACACCTATTTATATGATATATATTATATATCATAATACATTATTCATAATTATATAATATACATTAATAATTTTATCCTGTTCTAACATAATAAATGGTTCTGTGTTCATTGTTTATAATTATAACACATTATATACATTATTTATGCTTATTCTAAAGGTTCATTGGTGAACTGACTGTGCAGAGCTCAGCTGTTCTGTTGGTCATCGATCTGTTGTCGACTGCAGCATCTGTCAAGGTCAGGACACGTAAATGACGCCCCCACCTGATGATGAAACGCCCCACCCTCACAGAGTCAGTGAATGCACCGTCACTCAGCTTCACACTGGGGCTTTAGTTGGATTTCTTAGTTTGGAGGCAGATTTATGCATCTGAGTGAAAGTCAGATGGTGATTTATAGGCTGAAACTACACATAAAAACCACAACAACATGAGAGAAAGAGGATGGGAACGACTAAAAGAACAGAAACGTGTGTAAAGAAGGAGTGTGTTCATGGACTTTGAGCTTCATTATCAACATCAGCAGGAAAACAAACATGATGAACTGGAGTCAGTTGGACTAAGAACACGTGGAAGACAGACTCCAACCAGTGACAAAGACTGAACCTGGACCTGGACCTGGACCTGGACCTGGGGGGGTGGGTGGGACACACAGCAGGTGATGACTTCGACTGTGCTGCTCTAACACGACTGGTTTAACTGATGACACTGAATAAATATTAGAGTAAGTTCATGGAGGTTCTTTAAATCTGTCTGATCTGAATCAGACCAAACACTAGACCAATGAAAAGATCAGATGAAAGAAAACACAAAACACACAGAAAAGTATTAAGAAATAAAAAAAATAAACCTCCTGCAGTACCTCCACAGACCCCTAGGGGTCATGACCCTGTGTTGAACTCCTCAGGTTGGGGCTGGTTTGAACACTTCACTGGATCCATTTACTTTATTTTAGTTTGTTTGGTTTGACCTTGGTTTGGTTTTTAAATAGATGGAAAAATCAATAAACATATTTTGGGAAAAACCCTCAGTGCATCATGGGATGTTGATCATGTGACACTAGTTTGAATGAACAGGGGATAGAAGAAAAGGAAGAGAAACAAGGACGTAAATACGAAGACAAGAAGAATAAATTAAACTCAGTCAGACTGTTGTAGAAGTGACACGTTGTCATGGAGACGGTCTTTCACCTTTAATCCATCGCTGACTCGTGTTCCCATGTGGTTCCTGTGATCCACCGTTTCATGGTAAAGCCGCCGTTCAGACTCTGTTTCCTCCTGTTTGTTTTCCCCCTCATCCTTCGTCGCTGCCACAGCCTCATCATCACTGAGCCGTGACCTCGTTCATCACGTTCACGTTTGTCCTTGGTTTCACAGCAGAGTCTGTGCTGCAGTACAGCTGCAGACCCACGCCAAAGGGACGCCAAAGGGATACCACTCAGACGCCAAAGGGACGCCAAAGGGATACCACTCAGACGCCAAAGGGATACCGCACAGACGCCAAAGGGACGCCAAAGGGACACCGCACAGACGCTAAAGGGACGCCAAAAGGATGCTAAACAGACGCCAAAGGGATGCCAAAAGGACGTGTCGGTTCTGTATTAATGTGGTTAAAGTAGCTGGTTCTGCTGCAGACGTGTGGACATGTGGACGTAGTGTCTCTGAACATGTGAACAGACGTAGGTTGAAGGTCTGAGTTCCACAGAACAAACCCACATAAAGAATGGACTGAATCTGGTCTGAGACTGTTCAGGAAGGAGGTTAAAGGAGTAAAAGTCACCATTTTCCAACAAAAGACACAGAAATGGTCTGATGAGGATCTACCTACAGCAGCAACACTGCTAATGCTAATGCTAGGTGCTGTAAATTATGGGTAAAATGCAGGGACTGAACGTATCTATGAGGATCATAAAATGGATTAACCTTTAAAAACCAATGACCTCCATGTCAATAAATATGACTTCTGTTCAGATTTAACACTTGACATCTGTTCAGTTATGATAAATAATTAAATGAATCTTCTTTATGTATACAAAAAAACATAAAATGATCCAATATAGCGTCAGGATAAAAGATAATAATAAATAACAAGGGAACCAAGTAGATGTGATAAAACCAGGATGTTATTATAAAGTCCATTTAGACAGCGTTCCTTCATGTTCTGTCTCCTCTGATGTGGACCACATGGACCCGGACCACATGGACCACAGGGTCCATGTGGTCCATGAGGACCCTGTGGTCCAGTTCTGTGTTTGTTCCTGTCGTCTCTATGTAAACAGTGTTTTTCTGTTTTAAGTAGATGTGGGTGCGTTCTGGGAGGAGTCAGATGGAATCTAAGGGTTAAATGGGCTGTTGTGAGTCCTGCTGTAGTGATAAATCCAGTCCCAGTCCATCTGACGGTCCATTTATGTCTGCGTTATCCAGGTCGAAAACCTCCAGTCTGAGACAAAAACATCTGCGTCTGCGTCTGAAGTCTGTTTTTGTGTTTTTTGGTGGATTTTCTGTGGCTGTGATGATGGTGAGCAGACGTCCGTGTCTTTATGTCCATGTTTTGACTCCACTGTGAGGCTGTGATGTCCATGTCTTTGGACAGACATGAGTCTTTTTCTTCTGGGTGAGTCATCTGTTCCTTGTTTGGGTTAAAGGAGGATGTTTCTGGATATTGAGACTGAAGTTCTGAGTCCGTTTGATGCAGCTTCTTTGACTGGACCGCAGTTCTGTAAATAAGACAGGACAGTGTTTGGACGACAGCTGACATGACAGAAGCATGGCAGAACTGAGTGAATCTGATCAGAACCTTTGATCAGTGGGTTTGGATGTTCACCGGGTAGTTAGTCTTCTTCTTCTTCTTCTTTTTTGTCTTCTTCTTCTCCTTTTTCTTCTTCTTCTTCTTCTTCTTATCATGAAAGGGTTTGGACACAACTTTCAGTGTTTTGTTGTAAATGAATGGTGTCGTTCTGTGGTTCAGTCAGATGTGGATCTACAGCTCAGTTATGACACTGGAGGTTTTGAAGGAGTCCCTGAACAGATCATCCACACAACACTGCTGCTGTTCATTTAGAGCAGACTTTTCTCTCAGAGTCAATGGATCCACTGCCCTGGAGGGTTAGGGTTAGGGTAAGGGTAAAGATTAGGGTAGGGTTAAGGTTAGGGCCTTCAGGTGATCCCGGTCCTGTCCAAGGGTAGTCCGGTCCTGATTTCTCTTGTCGTCACATGTGGTTCAGCTGCTCCTCTTCCTCAGTGGATGATGAAGGTCCAGGTCTCAGAATAGACGCAGATAAGGTCTTTCAGAGGAGCGTGTGACTGTGCGGTGGCCTCGGGGGACACATGACGAGGGACACTGAGTCTTTGTGGTCCTGTCCTCAGGTCCACATGTGATGTTTATCCACTACAGAAAACAGAACCCATCAGACCCAGAACCAAGACCCACATCTGGGCTTGGATGCTGGGTTCAGGGGTTTGTCGCAAGGTTATTATCGTTAACAAAAACTAACGAGTTGATGAAAACTAGAATTGTAAAAACATTTCTTAACTGAAATAATAAAAGCTATAATAATAGAAAAAAAAACAATAACAAACTGAAACTGTATTGTGTGTTATAAAACTAACTAAAACTTATAAAAAATTATGGATAAAATTCCCTTCGTTTTCATCTTTGTCAACGTTGGATTGATATGAAATCGATTTATTTCCCTCAAGCAATTTTAGCTGCTGGCACCGTATGATATTTAAGGGTCCGTCACTTGTGGTTTCCAGTCGTCTTCTGGTCCCCACTCTACCTGAAACACGGAGACTAAAGTTGGGAGAAAGCAGCGGAGTCCTGTCTGGGATTATTTGAATACGACGACGAGAAGAAGAGAAAAGATATAAAAAACTAAAAATAAACTAAAACTAAGCATTTAGAAAATAACGAAAACTAATAAAAACTAGCAAACCTGCTCTAAAAACGAATTAAACAAACATGAATCAAAGAAAAAAAAGTCAAAACTAAATAAAACTAAACTAGAATGAAAAATCCCAAACTATTAGAACCTTGGTTTGTTGTACATCATGGAAATTCCAGTGTTGTTGTGGTTTTAGTTTGTTTTTATAATCCCATTTAAAGATGTGAATGTGACAGAATGTATTTGTAAATTCATCTGCGTGTGTTTTCCTTGAACCTCATGAACCACAGTCATGGAGACACTGCAGACGTTTATCTCAGTTCATTTGGTGACGTCGAACGCAGCTGATCTGAAACCGTCCTGTACCTGACACTGGTGCGCTCAGGTGTGGTCGTGTGGGCGGGGCTTGGACCTGACAGACGGTAAAAGACAGGCATGTACAGGCGCTGCTTGTTGTGGGCGTGTCCTGAGTGTGTTGTGGGCATGTCCTGGGTGTGTGGTGGGCGTGTCCCTGTACCAGTGTGCTGCCTCCTGTGGGTTTTTCCACTCGGTCCCAGAGTTTGCAGGTGTGTCACTCAGCTGAATGTGAGGAATCTGCTGGTGTCAGAACATAGAACCCACTGACCCCCATAAATCCGTGCCATATTCTTCTTCTCCTCTTTATTGATGGTCCCCGTGTCCTGGCGGTTCAGTTTCAGCTGATTGTATATATTTAACATCTGGGTTTTGTTTTGTGAATTGACTCAAGTGAAGATTCCACCGTTAATTAAATGTTTGTGCTGTTTTTCATTGACATTTACCAGACACAGACTTTTCAGGTTCATTTTATTCGAATTTGATGAATATATGATGACATTGTGGTTTAATGTTATTTTTAATGTTGTTGAAGCTCCTGCGCTTTAATAATAAACGACAACAGCATCATTCTTCTTCTTCTTCCTTTGACTTTTCTTCAGTTATATTTGTCCACATCGTTCTTTTTTTTTTTCTCTCTAGAGCTTCTTCTTGGTCTCCATGGTGAAGTGGGCGGGGTCTGATGTCGGCCCCTCCTCTCGTCGACCCTCCCACCATGCCCACCATGGTCTCTAGGCTGCCCAAGTTCAGCTCCCGGCCCAAACCCGCACTCAGATGGGTCAGGCCGCTGCCGCTGCCGCGCTCCGCCACACGACCACGACTGACCAACGGCTTCTACCACCACCCTGGGCCTGCGGGGGTCAAAGGTCAAACCCACACACCACACCACTAGTATTCTAACCGTCTCTGTGGAGTATCGTACATTTGGTATTTATTATTTGACTGGTTTATTTAGATTAGATGGAACTTTAATGATCCTGTGGACACAGCCCTCAGGAAATGAAAGATCCAAAAGCAGCACAAACACAGAATATACACTCGAGAAACAAAACAAATAATTACAGAAATATAAAAAAAAAAGATATAAAAACAGTAGTGAAAAAAAACACACACATGCACAGTGGAAAGTACTATCTGTAACAAGTGGCAAAATAGTAATAATAATAATAATGGTAATGATAATAGTAGTAATAATAATAATGATATAATACAACAATAATAATGATAATAATAATAATGATAATGATAATGATGATGATACTACTACTAATAATAATGGTAATGATAATAATAATGATAACTAGAAAAGCACTCAGAGAGCGCAGACCTCCCCCAAGGCAGATCAGCTCCCCCAATCACCCTTGTGCCAATATCATCATTGCCTGAAAATTTCATCTAAATCCTTCCATAACTTTTTGAGTTATCTTGCTAACAGACAAATAAACAGACAAAAAAAACAAACCCCGATGAAAACATAACCTCTGCCGTTCCTTGGTGAAGGTAATGAGCCTAAAACCTGTAAAAAACAAACAAAACCCCCATTTTCGACCCAAAAATGTGTTTGTTTGTGTTTGCGGTTGAATCATTAGTGTTTTGTGTTTGATTTTCAGCTCAGTCCTCTGTCAAACACAACGTCTTCATCCGAGTCCCCACCTCATATTCAGTCAAATGGAAGAAACAGAACGGAACTGATGGAGGCCGCAGACGCCGAGCACAAAGCTGGGCGCTATGGCAACAACATCCATCACTATTATCCACCCTCGGCAACAGGAAGCCCCCTCAAAACCAGGGAAGACTCGTGGGGTCCAGTTCCAGGACCCTCCACGGGTCTAAAAACCGGGTCCAAGTTGAGCCAGATCACGTCTGGACTCACAAACGGCACTAAACTGGCCTCTGGACGTCTGTCCGGATCCAAAAAGCAGAACGGGACCGGCAGCTCTGGCAGGCCGCTTCAGATCCGCCCCGCTCCAAAGGTTCTGGTCCAGATTCAGGCCCGGGTCCAGATCCGGATCCCCACTTGAAAAGAAACCAGCAGCGAGGCGCTCCCACTCCAGCGACAGCCTGGGTTCGGCTCCGCCCACCCCTCTGAGCAGAACCAACAAGGCCCGGTCCCGAAGCCTGACCCAGGTCCAACGCCAGCCTTCACCCACCCTAAGCCCCACCTCCTCCACCATCAGTGCCGCCTCCTCCCCCACCGCCACTCACTCCTACTCCACCAATCGGGCGGCAGAGCGAGGACTGACTCAGGCCCCGCCCAGATCCAGTTCTGGTGCTAAAATCCCGGCTCCTTTGGGCCGGTCCTCGCTGCTGCCCTCGTCGGCCTTGAAGAAGTCCCTCTCCCTGCTTTAGCCCCGCCTCCAAGCCCAGCGGCATCAGCTACAAGCTGTCACGCCCATCACTCTTCAAGCAGTCCCGCCCCCTGCGGGTGACGGCGACCGGTGGAGACCTGAAGGCGGAGCATCTGACGGACAGGAGGGACTCGGTGGAAACGCCCTCAACCACAGAGGACAGTCCAGGTATGGGGGCGTGTCCAATGCGGGGGGGGGGGGGGGGGGGGGGGGTGCTTACATGTGTTGACGTAATTATGTAGATGACTTTGTTTCCCCCCCAGGCAGCAGCCCCGAGGCTCCAGAGCTCGGGGGCCTGTCAGCCCGACCCCAGTCCCAGGGAGAGGTGTCCATTATCGGGGAGACGCTGGAGGACATGTCCCTGTCCTCCACCTCGTCCCTGGATCCAAACGACACCAGTCAGGAATACATGGACGACTTCGACAACCTGGGTGAGAACTGGCAAACGCACGGTTCAATTCGCCGATCACTGATTGATCAGTTTCACTCATATTGATTATGACGTCATCAGGAAACGGCGGCGTGGGCGTCCTGCTCATGTCCTGTAAAAATGACGAAGATGACTCGGGCCTCGACCAATCATGTGCCAGGTTTGATGAAGACAAGGAGGCTGTTAACAGCGTTTCCAAGGCGACGGAGCTGTGTTTCCTTGACGACGGTCTGGACTGGACTGGGATGAGACTCAGCGGTGAGTTGGATTTAGTTTTATGTCCTGGTTGTTTTCATCCAGTTCCATTTGATTGACGGTTTCCGTGGTTTGTGTTTGTTTCCAGGCGGACCGCGACGAACCACCGTCTGAGCAGACTGTCCCGCCCACGAAGATCCAGTCAGCCCGAATACCACGAGCAGGTAACACAGGGCCACACAGGTGCAAAGCATCATGGGAGTCCTGCTGTGAGCCAGGTCCTGTGTGTTTCTGTCATTTCAGTTCAGTTTGGCTCAGTTTGGCTCAGTTTAGTTCAGTTTAGTTCAGTTTGGCTCAGTTTAGTTCAGTTTAGTTCAGTTGGCTCTGTTTAGTTCAGTTTGGCTCAGTTTGGTTCAGTTTGGCTCAGTTTGGCTCAGTTTAGTTCAGTTTAGTTCAGTTTGGCTCTGTTTGGCTCAGTTTGGTTCAGTTTAGTTCAGTTTGGTTCAGTTTGGTTCAGTTTAGTTCAGTTTCGTTCAGTTTAGCTCAGTTTGGTTCAGTTTAGTTCAGTTTGGTTCAGTTTGGTTCAGTTTAGTTCAGTTTAGTTCAGTTTAGTTCAGTTTGGCTCAGTTTAGTTCAGTTTGGTTCAGTTTGGTTCAGTTTGGTTCAGTTTAGTTCAGTTTGGTTCAGTTTGGTTCAGTTTGGTTCAGTTTAGTTCAGTTTACTTCAGTTTGGTTCAGTTTAGTTCAGTTTACTTCAGTTTGGTTCAGTTTAGTACAGTTAAGTTCAGTTTGGTTCAGTTTAGTTCAGTTTAGTTCAGTTTACTTCAGTTTGGTTCAGTTTAGTTCAGTTTAGTTCAGTTTGGTTCAGTTTAGTTCAGTTTAGTTCAGTTTGGTTCAGTTTAGTACAGTTAAGTTCAGTTTAGTTCAGTTTGGTTCAGTTTAGTTCAGTTTGGTTCAGTTTGGTTCAGTTTAGTTCAGTTTGGTTCAGTTTAGTTCAGTTTAGTTCAGTTTAGTTCAGTTTGGCTCTGTTTGGCTCAGTTTGGCTCAGTTTAGTGTGAACTGTGGGTCTGGTGTTCCAGAACATCCTGTCACTGCAGTGTCTGCTGTGGAATGTCAGTACACGCAGCCCCGCAGGTCACACCTGGGGGCGGAGCTAAACCTTTAACCCAGTGACTCATCAGGGGGTGTGGCCTTTATTTACACCTGAACAAACTAAACACTGAATGATCAGCTGATTAAAAGTCAGAGATTAAATGAAGTGTTTTAAATGTGTGTTTGAAAAGAACCAACAGGAGTTTATTTAATAATATTCAGTTTGTCTCGTGTCTTATTTATAGATTTATATTCTATCATCAGAAAACAAAAGAAAACAAAAGAACAAAGAAAAGTAAATAAAAGTTGACATTGTGTTGAATATTTTGTGCGCTCTTAAACTCTTTAAAGTGTCCAAACTGAACTGACTGTACTTAGTTCAAACCTTTAAACGTCTGCATCTGTTTTTGTGCCAACTTCTAATGAGTTGTCTTACATTCAACCTTTAATAAAGGACTAAACACTTTTAATTATCTTATTATCCATGTTTATTTGTATGTTTCACTGTAAATCCTGTCTTTTCTATATTAACTCACTGATCACGTTCATTAAACTCAGACTAAATTCAAAGGTTATTTGATCAAAAACAGAAAAAAGTGGATGAAAAAGTGTCTTTTTTTTTAGTCCAATCTGTCTTAACTGAACATGAAAACAAACGTCTACAACCTCAGTTTATTCAGGACCTTATTATTCTGTTCTGTTTTTATTCATTTGGTTCATATTATTTATTTTACTTGGGGTTTTTTTCATTCTGTTTTGGTTTTTGTCCTTTTTATTATTTTTTTCTTCAGTGTTGTTCAGTTTGTTTTTTTTGTTTGTACTATTATTATTATTATTTTTAAATTTTTTTCGGTTTTGTTCATTTTTTTTTTATCACATTGGCTGTTTTTGTTTATTTCATTTCTTATTTTCTTCTTTTATTATTTTTTATCTGTGTTTTTCTTTTTTTCCACCTTATTGGTTCTTCTGTAGATATTTG
>NC_043975.1:1670268-1685268 GCF_902148855.1 Sphaeramia orbicularis
AAATAAGAATAGAGAGAGAGAGAGAGAGGAGAGAGAGAGAGAGGAGGAGAGAGAGAGAGGAGGAGGAGGGGAGAGAGGAGAGGAGAGAGAGAAGGAGAGGAGAGAGAGAGAGAGAGAGAGAGAGAGAGAGAGAGAGAGAGGAGAGGAGAGAGAGAGAGAGGAGGAGAGAGAGAGAGAGAGAGAGGAGAGAGAGAAGAGAGAGGAGAGAGAGAGGGAGAGAGAGAGAGAGAGAGAGAGCTTTTCTTTAGTTTCTATCTGTTTTAATCATATTGGTCCTTTTTTCTGTTTCCTGGGGTTAATAAACTATAGTGATTACAATACAATAAATTCATGTAATAATAATACAATAAACTATATGCTTATAATAATAATAAATGACTGTGATAATAAAGCGTTTGAATGCGACGCCGTGGTCCTTCATTTCACCTCTGACCTAATCTGCTCAGTTTCTCCTCCTCAAACCCACTGATGGGCTTTTAATGAGGCCTGTTTCCGTCTGATCTGCAAACATCTGAATAATCGTGGACGGAGCAGGACGTCCACGCAGACAGACAGAGGTGTGTGGATGATTCAGGACGGGTGGAGCTAACCGCAGCAGGAAGTGCAGAGCACGGCTCATTAAAGCCACATTTATTGGGTTCAGGTCTGTTCACATGGAGCTGCTCCTCCTCTGGAAACCTCCTTGAACCTCGAATCCACTCCCAAAACCCCCTGATATACAGGAACAGCTACAGCGCATCCATTCAAAGGCTTTTATTCACCTCCACCTGAAGCACGACACACTGAGGATGAGGAGGAGGATGAAGGTCTGTCTAATGAACACACACACATTCAGCAGAAACAGCAGTTCTGTCAAAAAGAAACCAGCTGATGGAGGTGAGGGTTCAGAGCCACGGTGCTTCAGGTTAGGGTTAGGATCAGACCAAGAAAAGGACTGCAGAAGAAGAGAAGAAGAATGACCACCACTAACTTTCATCTGATTTTAATGTAAAAAAAAAAAAACATCAGATGATGAAAATATGAACATTTACAAACTGTTCAGGACTAAAAGATGGAATGACCTGGAAAAACAGGACATTGTGTGAAAACTCAATGGAGTTGGACAATATTCAGCCTGTTTATCATCTGTACAGATCAGATTCAGATCAGATTCAGATTCAGACTACTTTATTATCAGATGTAGAACCAGCTGAACACTGGTCCACTTCCACTGGGTTTACTGGACACATGTTCACTACATGTTGGTTGGTCAGGACCATGTGTTTGTTCAGGTCAATATTTGAATATTTACCGGTATTTTTTCACTAAAACATAAACAAACATTAACAAGAAAAGGCACTCGGAAGAGCGCAGACCTCCGCCAAGACAGATCTGCCCCCCACACACACACACACACACACACACAATCACCACCAAAATTTAATCATTTCTTCCTTGTGCCAGTATCAACATTTACTGAAAATTTCATGAAAATCCATCCATAACTTTTTGAGTTATCCTGCTAAAAAACAAACAAACACACAAACAAACAAACAAACAAACAAAGCAAAGCGATCACAATCCCTCCTGGTGGAGGGACTGATAATAATTATTATTATTTACAGACATAATGTCATATTATTGTTTTCACATTAAACCATGAATAAAATCCTTACTGACCAGTTGTGGGACTGGAGCTCAGACTGGTCTGAACGTGGACCCTGAACTCCAACCAGTTCATCCTGTTTGTTCAGACCTGCAGTGGAACTGTTACACTTTGGACAGGCACAATAATATCATGTGGGACATTATTTCACTGTTGTTTATATCCTCCAGTTGCACAAGGACAGTAAATGACAAGAAAAACACATTACTTATATTACTTATATTACTTATTACATACTGTTATTATGACTATTACTGTTAATACTTTATCAGTTATTTATCTGTTTTATAAAGGGAAGAGGACTGTGTGTGTGTGTGTGTGTGTGTGTGTGTTGTGTTTCCAGGGTGGAGGTGCCAGTTGTCAGTGTGTTTGTGGAGGATGCCTGGTCCTGGTCCTGGTCCTGGTCCTGGTCCTGTCCTGGTCCTGTGGACACGCTGCCTGCTGGGACCAACAGGGACTGGAACCAGCTGAGACCTGGTCTGGGTTTAGGTTTGAATCAACAGGAAACAGAGGAGACAAAACAACAGCAAGAGGACGATCCGTCCAGTTCAACCTGTGATGGACACTTGACCGTCCAGAGTGGACATGTGTGGACAGTATGATCAGATGTTGGACATGTTATTAAACTGAAACAGCTGTTTGTGTAAACATCAGTTTTAATAGAATTATAAGGTTTTCTGTGAAATGTTTGTTGATGTTTTGACAGTTTTTTTATTGTTTCCACAGTGAAAAGTGGAAGTCAGAGGTTTGTGTTTATGTTTGTGTTTATGTTTGTGTTTATGTTTGTGTTTGTGTTCAGTTCAACCTTCGCCTGTTGTTTGAATTCCAGAGTGTCTGTCAGTTTGAATGTTCGAATGACAAACGAACTCAAACCCAGTTTAGTTTGATCAAGTTTATTTCAGCAGCATCAGAGACATCTCAGCCAATGGCAACGCAGGAACGGAAACGTCAACCAATGAGACCGCGGGGACGCTGATGACGAAACAATAATCTGTCGATGAAGTGACTGGAACAGAAATAAAAACAGACATGAGCCCAGTTCTACGACTTTAACGACGTTAACCTTTAGTTTATGAAGCTCATTTTCTTTTGTTCAAAACTTTATTTCCTGAAACACCAGTGAATCCACCTGTTGGACTGAAAAAAACCTGTTTACGTAAGGTTCATCATAAAGGTGGACATTGAGGACGTCTGGAGGTTTTCGTCGTCCTTGTCATCTGTTGACTTGAAACTTGGGTCGACTGCAGAATTCAAATGTACCTTCAGTTTTTCTGCTGCTTTTACGTGGAAGTTAGCGATAATCGTACGTATACGTCAGGTTAAAGGTTTAATAAACGACTGTACTGTTGAATTTAACTCTATTATCTGTCATCTGTCCAGATTAATTCAGTTTTGTTGTAACTAAATAAAGAAGTTAAATAAACGTAGTAACAGCAGATTCATTTCTCTGCTCAGCTTGAAACAACTTCTCAATATTAATCAACTGGAGAAAATGAGCTTCGTTAACATCAGACAATGAAGTACAAACTGTCTTGTACCATTTCAATACTGTGTTTTATAAAGTGACGATTTTCACACACATTTATACATACAGCGGTGTTCGGGGACCACGAGAGTTCTGAGGAACAACAAGCTTTTAAAGTGTTCAAGGTGTTCCACAAGGTTCTATTCCAGGACCACTTCCATTCACCAGTTGTTTAAATTAAATGGGTTGAAACATTAGATACATTATATTTAACTGGATGCAGATGACATCATTAGTCACTTTTCCATTGACTCTTAAATATCGTGAATTTAACTTGTTCATATACATTTGTCTCATGGAAAAACGACAGTTTCACCCAAACTCTCGTTTTTCTCTGAATAGTTGTTGTTGTTCGAGGTGTTTTTTCGTAGTTAAATTGGGATAAGACACAAAACTGGAACAGAAAGACCTGAGTCCAACTAGAGTCACATGACCAAAACAAACTGATGTGGATGGATGTAGAAGAGGAGAAGAAGAAGAGTTGAACCCAAACGTGTGTGTGTGTGTGTGTGTGTGTGTGTGTGTGTGTGGACACAGCAGGAAACCACATCAGTTTAGAATTTAGTAGAAGATAAAGGAGGAAGCAGCATTCTAGATTCAAACAGCACAGATTTGTGTTCTTGTTTCTGGAAGGACTGACACTGACATCCACCAGAGGAAAGAAACTCAGCAGCACATTTGGGACTGAATGGAAAAACCAACATTACTCACTTGTGTTTGGAACACATTTATATAAATACGGGGACAGTTTAGCTCAGATGGACGATGGAAAAGAGACTAATGAGACGAAGCAGCAGAAACATGTTTGTATCAGCAGCTCTGAAGACGTTTAAAACCACGGAGGAGTCGATAGTTAACCTCTGACCTTTAGGATCTGACACCAGAAAACACACACAAAAGAAAAAAACAGATGAATGAGTCCAGTTTCATGACAAAGTCTTTAAGGTGGACAAAGGTCCACATGGATGAAACATTTAAAGTGCATTTTTTAATCCAGTGTAAATAAAAGAAACAAAACAGTTCAAGTCCCAGATGAAGCAGGATGGCCTTCAAGTTTAAAGTCCAAGGGTTGGTTCAGATGCACAGCAGAGGATTACACTGTCCAGAGTTAAATAGTGCACATACAGAGGATACCAGCAGTATTCAGATATTTAAGGTGGAATTGTACAGATTATAGAGACACCAGTCTGTTTATATACGTGGATACAGTGGTTGAAATATTACAGCCGACCGAGCACGACGTCCATGAAGGTTGGACTGTTTCAGAGAACATTAAGTGTTTCTAATCAGCTTTAAATCCCACAAAAAACGCAAAAATGATCATGTGACGACAACCAGAGCGGACGAGAGACCGAAAACACCTCGAATGTGAAGGATCAGGTGGAAAAATACGACGACGCACAAGTTTATGGTCAGTGTTTCAGCGACGAAACGGATTTATGTAATGGCAACAACTGTAAAGGCCTGTGTAAATGCAAGTGCAGTAAACAACAACAACAACAACAAGAGCAGGGGAGTCAAACATACAGCCAGAGTATTAAATACAAATGGTAGTTGTGAATTATATGATGCAGAGTTCAACCTTTCTATGACATGAAATAAACCACAGTAATGTTATATTTACATGACAGAGACATTTTTATTTAACCGCTAACATCTGTATGCTAATGCTAGCTGAGTCACAGAATGTGTTTATAGTAACAATAGTTTGAAATAGAACGGACTGGAACATATATTTTAGAAATACATTAACAATGTAGTCGAAATAAAGATGAATGAATGAATAAATGATGAATTAAAGTGAATTAAAGATGCTAATAATTAGGGGTGTGAGAAAATATCGGTTCTGCAATATATCATGATATTTCATTTCACAATACTGTATCGATATTAAAAAGAACTGTATCGATATTTTTAGGTGTTTATTCAAATGCAGATATTGTGGAGGTTCATTTTTTCAAATTTATTCTTTTACACTCTTTTATTCAATAATGTTGGTTCCTTTGTTGGGGTTGAACTCAAATCCTGTTCTGATGTTAGTTGTGAACTAATAGAATCTGAACATTTGAACAGGATCTGAAACTGGAATGTCTGTGAAACAGAATTTCAGTTTGAACACAGTTTGAACATTTGCTGATAGAACATTAGATCCTGTTCTGATTACATAAAATGTGTTTAGTATTTGTGCAGATTTCTGCTGGAATGTAATTCTTCAAGGAAATAATCATTTAAAAAAAGAAACAAAATAAAAATTGCCTTTTTAACAGTATCATGATATATCGTATCGTGATCGTAGTGTTGTGATTTGTATCGTATCACCAGATTCTTGCCGATACACAGTCCTACTAATGTTAGCGCTGGTACCATGCAGGAGGTGGTGACCAGGTTCATGTGTGGAGTTTCAGTTTGGATGCTGTTCCTGTTTTTGTCGTCTTTAATATTCATGTTAGAAGTGTTTGAAAGTCCTGACGGGCCGGTGGACCTGGGTGTGTCAGTGCTTTTCTGTCTGTTGGTCACATGTGCAGGAGGGAACACCGGATGTGAGCGGATCGCTTTAGTCAGTCAGATCCGTTCATACAGTCTTGGTTCCGTTGGGTCCAAACAGACGGACTGTTCCACTGGACTGATTTACAGAAGGAACATGAAAACTGACTTTTACATCAGATGTGTGAATGAAGAAAAACTGGAGCTGAAGCACAGATGGAAAAACAAGAAGAAGAAGGAGGAGGAGAAGAAGAAGGAGGAGGAGAAGGAGAAGGAGGAGGAGGAGAAGAAGAAGATGATGAAGAAGGAAGAGACGGAGAAGAAGAAGGAGTAGGAGGAGAAGGAGAAGAAGTAGTGGAGGATTAATACTATATGTGTGTATTTGAGAGCAGCTGTGACTCCGCCCACTTCCATTCATAAAAGTGCTGCTCAGCTGTGGTCAGTGCTCAGTCTTCTGTCAGCTGATGGGCTCCATGTGCTGGCGTTAACGCTAACAGCTGCTCTGGGACGTGGACGCACACGCCGCAGTCGTTTGTGCCGCTCCGACTTATGAAGGAATTCAGAACATGATGACCTGGACAAACCACCACAGGCCTCAGAACCACATCCAACCCACAAAGAGCCACCAGCCCCACCACTGACCCTTTACTGAAGTCACTTATCTACATTTATCACATTATTATCGTCTGGATTTGACATTTTCTGTGTAACTCGTGTATTTTTCTATATTTAATTTAGATGTTTATGAAAACTGTGAGTTCATTCAGTCCAGAACTGAACACAAACCCAGTGTGTCCATTAACTGTCACTGATCCAACTGCATGGGTTTGACTGGACAATCAATGTTGGAGAAGATGACGGTGTTTCCATGGTAACTATGGAGCCTCTGAACGTCCAAATATGGTCATATCTGATGACCACGAAAAGATAAAGAACTGTATTTGACACCAATTATTGACATGGATGGAAAGGATGAATGGATCAACAGGAATTAAACAGTTTAGATCAGGAGATGGTTTAGGTTAAAGGTGGACGTTTGGGTGTTTAAGGGTTAAAGGTGGACGTTTGGTCTGTAAGGGTTAAAGGTGGACGTTTGGGTCTTTAAAGGTTAAAGGTGGACGTTTGGGTCTTTAAGGGTTAAAGGTGGACGTTTGGGTGTTTAAGGGTTAAAGGCGGACGTTTGGGTCTGTAAGGGTTAAAGGCGGACGTTTGGGTCTTTAAGGGTTAAAGGTGGACGTTTGGGTGTTTAAGGGTTAAAGGTGGACGTTTGGGTCTTTAAAGGTTAAAGGTGGAGGTTTGGGTCTTTAAGGGTTAAAGGTGGAGGTTTGGGTCTTTAAGGGTTAAAGGTGGACGTTTGGGTCTTTAAAGGTTAAAGGTGGACGTTTGGGTCTTTAAGGGTTAAAGGTGGACGTTTGGGTCTGTAAGGGTTAAAGGTGAACGTTTGGGTCTGTAAGGGTTAAAGGCGGACGTTTGGGTCTGTAAGGGTTAAAGGCGGACGTTTGGGTCTTTAAGGGTTAAAGGTGGACGTTTGGCTCTGTAAGGGTTAAAGGTGGACGTTTGGGTGTTTAAAGGTTAAAGGTGGACGTTTGGGTCTTTAAAGGTTAAAGGTGGAGGTTTGGGTCTTTAAGGGTTAAAGGTGGAGGTTTGGGTCTTTAAGGGTTAAAGGTGGACGTTTGGGTCTTTAAGGGTTAAAGGTGGACGTTTGGGTCTTTAAGGGTTAAAGGTGGAGGTTTGGGTCTGTAAGGGTTAAAGGCGGACGTTTGGGTCTTTAAGGGTTAAAGGCGGACGTTTGGCTCTTTAAAGGTTAAAGGTGGAGGTTTGGGTCTTTAAGGGTTAAGGTGGAGGTTTGGGTCTTTAAAGGTTAAAGGTGGAGGTTTGGGTCTTTAAGGGTTAAAGGTGGAGGTTTGGCTCTGTAAGGGTTAAAGGTGGACGTTTGGGTCTTTAAGGGTTAAAGGTGGACGTTTGGGTCTTTAAAGGTTAAAGGTGGAGGTTTGGGTCTTTAAGGGTTAAAGGTGGAGGTTTGGGTCTTTAAAGGTTAAAGGTGGAGGTTTGGGTCTTTAAGGGTTAAAGGTGGAGGTTTGGGTCTTTAAGGGTTAAAGGTGGACGTTTGGGTCTGTAAGGGTTAAAGGCGGACGTTTGGGTCTGTAAGGGTTAAAGGCGGACGTTTGGGTCTGTAAGGGTTAAAGGCGGACGTTTGGGTCTTTAAGGGTTAAAGGTGGACGTTTGGCTCTGTAAGGGTTAAAGGTGGACGTTTGGCTCTGTAAGGGTTAAAGGCGGACGTTTGGGTCTTTAAGGGTTAAAGGCGGACGTTTGGGTCTTTAAGGGTTAAAGGCGGACGTTTTGGGTCTTTAAGGGTTAAAGGTGGAGGTTTGGGTCTTTAAGGGTTAAAGGCGGACGTTTGGGTCTTTAAGGGTTAAAGGCGGACGTTTGGGTCTTTAAGGGTTAAAGGTGGACGTTTTGGGTCTTTAAGGGTTAAAGGTGGAGGTTTGGGTCTTTAAAGGTTAAAGGTGGAGGTTTGGGTCTTTAAGGGTTAAAGGTGGAGGTTTGGGTCTTTAAGGGTTAAAGGTGGAGGTTTGGGTCTGTAAGGGTTAAAGGCGGACGTTTGGGTCTTTAAGGGTTAAAGGCGGACGTTTGGGTCTTTAAGGGTTAAAGGTGGAGGTTTGGGTCTTTAAAGGTTAAAGGTGGAGGTTTGGGTCTTTAAGGGTTAAAGGTGGAGGTTTGGGTCTGTAAGGGTTAAGGTGGACGTTTGGGTCTGTAAGGGTTAAAGGCGGACATTTGGGTCTTTAAGGGTTGAAGGCGGACGTTTGGCTCTTTAAGGGTTAAAGGCGGACGTTTGGGTCTGTAAGGGTTAAAGGTGGACGTTTGGGTGTTTAAGGGTTAAAGGTGGACGTTTGGGTCTTTAAGGGTTAAATGTGGACGTTTGGGTCTGTAAGGGTTAAATGTGGACGTTTGGGTCTTTAAGGGTTAAATGTGGACGTTTGGGTCTTTAAGGGTTAAAGGTGAACGTTTGGGTCTGTAAGGGTTAAAGGTGAACGTTTGGGTCTGTAAGGGTTAAAGGTGGACGTTTGGGTGTTTAAGGGTTAAAGGTGGACGTTTGGGTCTTTAAGGGTTAAATGTGGACGTTTGGGTCTTTAAGGGTTAAATGTGGACGTTTGGGTCTGTAAGGGTTAAATGTGGACGTTTGGGTCTTTAAGGGTTAAATGTGGACGTTTGGGTCTTTAAGGGTTAAAGGTGAACGTTTGGGTCTGTAAGGGTTAAAGGTGGACGTTTGGGTCTGTAAGGGTTAAAGGTGGACGTTTGGGTCTGTAAGGGTTAAAGGTGCATACTGTTTGGTTTATTTTGTGTCTCGTCCAGAACATTGATGAAGATCATGTGATGGAACAGATGATTATTAAAACACTGACCACAGACAGACCATTATATGCACCGTACTAATGCCAACATACTTTCAGACAGTTGGTTTTTAACTTTGAAATGTTTTTCTATTACATCAACTTCATTCATGAACGCATATATCAAATATTCAATAACTGTCAGGTTTATAATAAAAACAAACTGTATTTTTGATGCATTTTTTAAAACTATTCTACATATAAATTATATTTATTCATGTTATTAATTCCTCCTGTCATCGATTCATACCAACATTGGTTCATATTATCATTATTATTATCATTATCATTATTACTTTTGGTTCAAGGTCAAAGGTTAAATGTGTATTTTGTACTCATGTGGTAGGAATTTAACACTGTTTATTATGGGATGGTTTTAGCGGATGGATCAGAATTTAAACAATCCGACACAAATGAACAACTGTTGAATTCAGACCAAAAACAAACTGTCAAATAATCTGAGCTTTAAAAACAGGAGGTGTGTGTAATATACTCACCTGGACACCAGAGGGTTCAATGGACAGATTCAGCGTGTTGTTGTTGTTGTTGTTGTTGTTTTCCTAAACCAGACGTTGTGTTTTCAGATTGTTTTTAAACTCCTCATCTTTGCATATTTTATCGCAGCGTTTCCGTGGCGACTGGATTAAATGTTAATGTGAGGATGGCACCCGAGGATCCTGACAGCGGCGTTTAGGAGGCGACAAGAGCCCGATAATAACGAACATGATAATGGACGGGGGGGGGGGGGGGGGCATGTGCTGAGTTGAAACTGTCCATGGAAACAGAACTCTGAAACATCAGGTTCAGTGTGTGGACGTGAACAGGAACATGGTCTTTTCCACTGCCGGACTTTAACATGTGAAGGTTTTACACCAACAAAAACAACACAATAGATAAATACATAAATAAACAAATAAATAAATAAATAAATAAGATCCGATCGACTGACGCTCAAACACATGAAAACGTTGAAACTTAAATGATAAATGACAAACGCTGAATCTTTGTTTTTCATTTGACAACGACTGAAGACTTTGACATTTACTGACGATCAAAAGGTTCAAACCAAACGACTGTCGTGGCCAAATAAACAGTCGGTTCAAACGACGGAGAATTCGCTTCATATCAGATAAAAACTGACGGAAAAAACAAGGAAAGAAATAAAAATACAAATATAACTGTTTATGTTCAGCAATGTGGTGAAGGAGAAGTGAAAATGAATGAAGTGTCTGTGGTGAATCAGACTGTAGTGAGAGCAGCAGGGGGCGCTGGAACACACACACACATAATACACACAGACACACACACATATACACACACAGACATACATATACATTGACACACACACATACACACGTACACACACACACACACAAATGGATCTAGTGTTAATCTTTAATTTCCTCCAATTCAGTTTCTTCTTTTGTGTCTTTTATCGACTGTTTGTCTTTAGTCATACTTCAATAACTGACATGATCTCAGGAGGAAAATAATAATATTATTATTATTATTATTATTATTATTATTATTATTATTATTCTGTTGTTAAATCCCTGCAGTGGAATGAGGTTTCACCGGTTTCGTTTCCATGGTAACCCTCTGAAACGTCCTCGTCCTCCT
Source organism: Sphaeramia orbicularis (assembly GCF_902148855.1). Lineage (NCBI taxonomy): Eukaryota > Metazoa > Chordata > Actinopteri > Kurtiformes > Apogonidae > Sphaeramia > Sphaeramia orbicularis. Next base: position 1,680,935 of record NC_043975.1, read on the forward strand.
GCTTTGTCTGATAGCAGACGGTGGGTTCTCCGACAGGTGGCGTCAACGTGACCTCTGACCCCAGGGGGCGGGGCTTTGCTGAGTCTGAGACGGAGACTGACAGACGGACGAACAGATGGAACCGAGCGAGGGCGCCGGTGTCCAGGACTGTCCAGGACCATCCAGGACCGTCCACGTGTCCTTCAGGGACTGAGGACGTGGACAGACCAGTCCCGTCAGCTTTAGAACACACAGCGACAGAACCAGAACCGGAACCAGAACCGGAACCAGAACCCAAATGGCAGATCTACCAGTATTTTCGTGTGCTGAGGTCCAGTCGATCGGAGCTGAAACAGGACGTAGACACTGACATTAAAGCAGAGTTCAACAGATGAAACCAACAGGATCAAATACGGTTCTGATCCACGTGGATCCACTGGATCCAGTTGGACCTGTGGGTTCTCCTGCTCTGTCACTCAGATATTCAGCACAAACACTGAGCAGAAAAACTGGAACCTCAGTACGTCATATATGAGGAAACAGTTTTGGGTTTCAGCAGGTTTTCAGCCTCATTTGAACCTTCTCAACTAATATTATATAATATACATGCAATACTTATATTATATTATATAATATTTATAATATAGTATATTGTATCTGTAATATATATATTATACTATATTATATCATGGATAGAACATATTCTATATAATCTATATAATATAATATGAGTAGCCCATTCCAGGGCGTTAACCGGATCTTAAACCATATTCAGTTCAAACGACACAAACATGTTTATTGGATTAATTGTCTTTTAGTTTTTCCTGCTCAGACTCAAATATTAAAACTAAATACTTTTATAATTTTAATCTGAACCTGGAAGAAATTTATTCATAGAACAAATATGAACGGAATGAAGCGTTTGGTTTTTGAATGCGTTGCATAGAAACAGAACCTTCGGTCCACACACGCCTCCATGAACCCGTTCAACCGGTTCCATACCTCTGGACCACTTCAGTCACATGACCGATCAGCTGACCGCTTCAGTCACATGACTGATCAGCTGATCCTTTCACCGTCAGAGCAGATAAAGCATTGGAGTTTGAACGGTTTGACGTCATCGATGGGAGGTTTGAAGCAGCAGAAAACAGAACAAACACCTGAACGTCTGATTACGTCACATGAGGTCTTTCATTTTACTCGTTTATTTCATAACTTCGATCACTTATGTCGTTATCGTCAGTGTTTAAATATTAATAAATAAGTTTCCGTTTTAGCCTCATTTACAGCTTAAATAAACGTTTTTCCATTTTTTCTGTTTTTTAATTATTTAAGTCATAACGGGCCCGTGTGACAACTATAAACACAGACTCCGCCCATTGACCGACGCTGCTGCAGATTAAATAATCCTCCTTTAATTAGTGCATCCTGTCATTTCCATGATGACCTCCGCTTCACCGCATGCTAGGAAGGCGGGGCTTCAGTGCGTCTTTGGTTTCAGGAGGCGGGACGAGCCCGGCGCTTTCGTTTTGCTCGTGTCGGGGATGTTTGGCGCCGACAGCGGCCGCGGCGCCCTCGTCTTGGAAGACGGGGTGATGGCGAGGCCTGAGCTGGAGGCGGGCCTTGTGGAGTGAAACATGAGGAGGCGGAGCTTAGAGGGCTGGGGCAGCTGTAGGGACCTGAGGGCGGTGCCTCTTCGCGGGGGTTTCCCATCATCCTCTCTTCCGGCGGTGGGCGTGGGGTGGGTGGGGTCACTGCGGTCCAGAGGCTTCTGGGGCGGGGCTACGGGAGGAGCTGGAGGAGGGGCTTGGACCAGGTCCTGGTGCATCAGTGGGTTCTGGTCTTGGCTGGAGGGGTGAAGAATCTGAGACTGAAAAGAAACAGAACAAAGACTGAAACTGGACCCAGAACCGGACTGGAGGTCAGAACTGGATTAGAACCAGACTGGAGGTCAGAACTGGATTAGAACCGGACTGGAGGTCAGAACTGGACCAGAACTGGATCAGAACTGGACTGGAGGTCAGAACTAGACCAGAACCGGACTGGAGGTCAGAACTGGACCAGAACTGGATCAGAACTGGACTGGAGGTCAGAACTAGACCAGAACTGGCTGGAGGTCAGAACTGGACCAGAACTGGATCAGAACTGGACTGGAGGTCAGAGCTGTTCTGTTTGGTTCTGACCCATAAACCCAGTGATTGGACGGTGTTCGTTTGTTCACTTTCTGAGTCCAGGGTTAAACCTTTTATAGTGAAACCGTTTGACCCAGATTGGTTCCAATTTAAAGTTCTTTTGGGTCTGTTTGAATTTGGGTGAAAACCTCAAACTAAAGCTGTTTGTGTTCTTTCACTGTGGACCAGTTCATGATCTGTTCTTGGTTTATTCATCAGATGTGGTTCATTTGTCCTTCACATCAGTCATGTGTCAGTAACAGCTGAAATGAAGCTGCTGTTTGTTCGTTTCTCTTCAGTCGAACACTAACAGACGTCCACCTGTGGATGAGGGGACACTAACAGGACTCGTGCAGACGTTTGGTAAAGGTGGAACACCCAGGCTCATATTTACAACTGGGGGGTCAAAGCTTTATAAAGCCCTGAGGCCCCGCCCCCTTTAAAATGACACCAGCTGGGCTCAGACAGATTTAACACATGTATATGAACAACTGAAAGTATTAGTATGAATAATATTTAATAACACAGATCATGTTGTAGGGTTGGATGAGGATATTGGATTAAAACTGAGTAATATCTGATACAATATTGGTCTGATCAACTGATATTGTTTACACTAGTCTGAGTAAAACTACAGAAGGATGAAGAAATGTACACACACACACACACACACACATTTATAATCCAGATAAATCCATAAACTGTCTGTTACACAGAACACTGATATCATCTGTTCGACCCAATATTAATACATGATTCATTTGAACCATTTGAAGGAACACATTTGGTCAAAGTCCTTCTGTTTCTGAGGTTTTAAACTGGACACGACACTGGTAATACCACTGACACACACTAGGGCCTGCTCTGGAACAGTCTGCTCTAAGGGATGATGTTCCATTGGTTTAACTGGGATCTGGTCTGGTCTGGTCTGATGTGGTCCAGATCACTGGTCCATTAATCAGATTGAAGTCAGTCAAACTGATCCAAAGTGTCCAAATACAGACATGGCTTCAGTTTTGTGAACGACTCAAACAAGTTCTTTGGCTCAATGTGATTTTTTTGGTCAATAAAAGTCTAAGTATTCAGTAAAAGTCATGTTTCTGTTCTGACTCTAATGTAAACTCTTTCAAATTCAGATATTTGAAGGTTTTTCGTTGGGACTTTACTCTTTACTTCAATTTCATCAATCAGATGTGACTGACACACATGATGTGTTCAAGTGCTGCTGTAAATCTGATAAATCCATGAACTGGATTAAAAGGAGCCTGGGGTCAGGGTGGACGGACCGGACCGGGTCTGGGTTTGATATCTATCTATCTATCTATCTATTATAGATCTATGATTGTTAGATCTATCATAGATCTATCCATCATACCTATCTATCTATTATCTGTCTGTCGATCATAGATCTGTCTATCTATGTATTACAGATCTATGTGTTGCTGTACAGTGGCTCAGACCAGTTGAATCTGAACAGAATCTCTTCTAAACACTGACTCATCCACCCTTTGCTCTTTGTTTTTGTGTATACTAGTATGGTTCCATTCTAAATCATCTGTTTCTATGTGTTCCATGATGGTTGTGTGACCCTGACCTGACACAAATGTCCATATTTGAGTCCTTCTTTCCTCTGTATCAGTGGAGGTTTGGCTGGTTTTCAGGTCTGACTGCAGTCAAACGCCTCCTGGGTTTGGTTTATTATTTATTTTGGTTGGGTTTTTTTTTTTCATTGACATAAATGTATAAACCTTATGTGTTTTTAATCTCACCTGAAAAATTAAATGTATTTTCCTCTCCATTTTTCTGCCTTTTGTATTTATTTTTTTCCTGTGTGATGCTTTAACTCCTGAGTGTGGAATGTTTGAAACAGCGACAGTATGAGTTGATGCAGCTCAGACCAACAGGATGTGAAGGACAGGAACAGGTGGAATACACCTGCACAGGTATGAAACTGTCCACATCCCAGTAAATACAATCAGAAAAACACTAAACCACCACAGAAAGAGCACTATTCTGAGGCAGGTTTTATACACTGACATTAAGAGTTGAGTTGATTTCCTGCAGATGTGTCTGTGTTTCAGGTGTGATTTGATCATATTTATAGTTTAATACGTTTGCATGAATAAAACAGGTCATTTGGCTCCGCCTCTGTGATGAAACTGGAGGGAAAAGTTGTCTTCATCT
>NC_043975.1:1692768-1742768 GCF_902148855.1 Sphaeramia orbicularis
ACCCATGTGTCCTACTGGACCCCTGTGGCCTGCTGGACCCATGTGACCTACTGGACCCCTGTGGCCTGCTGGACCCATGTGACCTTCTGGACCCGTGTGTCCTTCTGGACTACTGGACTCCTGTGGACCTACTGACTTGTGTGGTCTACTGGACCCCTGTGGACCTACAGGACCCCTGTGGACCTACTGGACCCTTGTGGACCTACTGACCCGTGTGGCCTACTGGACCCCTGTGGACCTACTGGACCCATGTGTCCTTCTGGACTACTGGACCCCTGTGGACCTACTGGACCCTTGTGGACATACTGGATCCATGTGGACCTACTGGACCCCCGTGGACCTATTGGACCCGTGTGCTGGTCTCACCTGTAGCAGTAACCTGTGCAGATACTCCAGCTGACACCGAACAGCAGAAAAGTCCTCAGCCAAGTCCTCCACGTCCACACCCAGACCAGGAGACCTGGACCAGGACAGGAACCCATCAGAACCACACACTCACACAACATCCAAACCAAAGGAACCGGACCCTTCCAAATAATTAGTGTTAATTATCTCCTATTGACCTGGTTCTAAGGCTTAGAACTGAAGAACCACAATTAATTAAAATAGAAGATTCACTTCAGATGGGTCAAAAAGATGAAAAGAAATAATGAAAGAAGATTCAGGACGAGATGCAGAACCGATGGTCTGGATCTGGGTCTGGGTCTGTATCTTATTCTGTATCTATATCTGGTTCTGGGTCTGGATCTGGTTCTGTATCTTATTCTGTATCTATATCTGGTTCTGGGTCTGGATCTGGTTCTGGTTCTGCTGACCCACCCTGGTGGACACAGATCCAGGATCAGCTGCGTCTCCTTCCTCTGGTTTCCTGGATCCTCTGTCAGTTTGTAGTTCCGGAACTCACTGAGAACAGGAACAAGATGCATGATGGGTAAATTCTACAGTGACCACCTGACAACACCTGGACAGAAACACCTGAGCGAAACAAACATAACGTAAAAATAAGATGAAAACGGACGAAACAAACACCACATAAAGAAGAAAACAAATGAAACAGACATGACGTAAAATAAGACAAAAACAAACGAAACAAACACAATGTAAAAATAAGAAGAAAACGGACGAAACAAACACAATGTAAAAATAAGATGAAAATGAACGAAACAAACACGACGTAAAAATAATAAGACATGATGCAGCAAAACAAAAATAACACAAATTAATAAATAAAATAACTAGGATTAAAATAAATAAATTAGTTGTAAAACCTTTAATCATACGACGAAAAGAAAATATTGCAAACAATGGAAAACAACAGACGAAAAGATCAAAAGATGAAAATAAAACCATAACACAATAAAAACCAACATGATACAATCAGACAAAATACTGGAAAAGATGTACCGACAAAGACGGAAACAACAAAAATAAAAACAACTCAGTTCAGTTAATTGTCTTGATTATTTTGTTCATTATAAATGTTTGAGAGTTTTATTAATTTAACTTGATCATTTTATTCGAATCTTTTAATTGTCTTGATTATTGTGTTGATATTTTTGAATTTTCTGGATTATTTTGTTTCTATTGTTCATTTTATTTATTATCGTCTAAACATAAAAGACACAAGAAAATCATCATCATCGTCACCGTATTTGACCATTTGTCTGTTTCGTCATCCATTTTTGGAAATAAATACAAATAAATAAACATTAATAATCATCGACTTTCACTCAAACTGACAGATAATAGATTCATATTTATTTTTCTGACCAGGGGTCGATTCTGTCACTGACTTTGGATCAGGTTCAAATTCTACAGAGGTCAAAGGTCACGGTGCATTCAGGGTCTGACCTGTCGGCGTCATGGATGTCCTGCGTCCCCCAACAGAGCTGCCTCCGCCTCCACTGGGCCATGTGGGACATGGCATCTCCATCTGCAGGAGGGGTCACAGGTCAGAGATCAGAGGTCAGGGTGAGGATCAGGGGTCAGAGGTCAGGGTTAGTGTCTACTGAGTGTCCACTAGGTGTCCACTAAGTGTCCAATAGGTGTCCTCTAAGTGTCCACTAGGGAAGTAACGATTACCTGTATAACAATAAACGGCGGTAAAATTGCAGACGGTTAGTATTACTGTTTAAATTCTAATTCTCATGATAACTGTGTTTGATTACCGCACTTCTCTGGAGATAACACCAATGTAAAGATCTCCTTTAATGTCAAATATTTGAGTATAGTTTTAATTTATTACAATTTTAATTTTCTATACCTAATATTTGGAACCAATATTCACTTTTCAAGTCTTTGAAAAGTGAATGAAATATATGAAATAATAATATATGAAATAATATATGAAATAAAGTATATAACATTTTTCAAATCGGATTTTATATGTTTTTTGTGTTTTCTGTCCTTTTGTGTTTTTATAGTAGGTTAAAGTGAAAAAATAATAAACAGATGAGATAGATGAAGTTGTGCTGAAAAAACAGATCCCAAACATGGGTATAGTAAACATCTGTTTATATAGTATATAAAGGCAAAATCGAAAGGACTGAAAAACGGACAAAATAGGCTCACACCGCTAAGGGTTAATATTTAAATGTTTCTGCAACAGAAAGTACATTGTGCCTATTATTTTATTTGTTTGTTTTTTTTATTTTATTTCATTTTTTCAAAATATAACTTGGTTAAATTATTTCAGTGTGTGTATTAGTACTTTTTTAACATTTTGAGCACAGTTTCAATAATACCACGATAATAACCGTGATAATTTTGGTCACAATAACTGTGATATGAAATTTTCATATCATTACATCCCTAGTGTCCACTGAAAGTCCAGTAAGTGTCCACTGAAAGTCCAGCAAGTGTCCACTGAGTGTCCAGTAAGTGTCCACTGAGTGTCCAGTAAGTGTCCACTGAGTGTCCACTCTGGTGACTGTCATGAATTACTGATGTCGTGTGTCCACTGGGACCATTAAGCCTCCCACCCACCGCTGTGGACAGAGGTGTCCTCTGGGAAGTCCACGTCCAGCATCAGGTCGTCTTCGTCCAGGTCACAGGTGGACTCCAGGTGGTTTAAAATGTCCTGAAACAAACAAGCACACGTTGAATGAAGGACGCTGGAGGTTTAAAGGATCAGATGGAGACGTGTCCTTTCATCATATTAACCCTTTAGGTCCCAAAACAGAACCAGAACCACACGTGGACCGTTATGTCCCACCACAGAACCAGAACCAGAACCACATGTGGACCTTGTCCATGTTCTGTCCATCCTCTCATACCCAGACTTTAATCATATGTATAGAATAAGAGCAGAGGAACTAAATACACTGAGAAAGAGGACAAGAAACCACTACTACTGCATCCTCCTCCTCTTCCTCCTCCTCTCCTTCTTCCTCCTCCTCCTCCTCCTTCTCTTCTCCCTCCTCCTCCTCTTCTTCCTCCTCCTCCTCCTCCTCTCCTTCATCCTCCTCCTCCTCCTCCTCCTCTCCTTCCTCCTCCTCCTCTCCTTCTTCCTCCTCCTCCTCCTCCTCCTCTCCTTCCTCCTCCTCCTCTCCTTCCTCCACCTCCTCCTCCTTCCTCTGTGAACACTTAAAGCCGTCGTTCTCCGTTTGTAGATTTTTTTTTTTCCCATCTCTAGGTCTTAGTCACAGAACAGTGGCCTGAGGGAACAGTGCCGTTCAAACCCAGACGCTGTTCGACCACATCCACACATTCAAACTAATCTCACCTCATCCACACACTCCTTCAAAACAGCTTTTACCCACAATCCCCTGCTCCCATTCCTTTTATTCTGTCCATTCCTCTCTTTTTTCTTCTCATTTAGATGCATTTATCTGCATATAAACGAGTTTAGAATCATTTAACGGATCTGTCAGCAGTTGGTTCAACAACTCCAGAGTTGGATCAGAACCAAAAGAAAAACTAATTCATATATATATATAATATCATTCTTTTATTCATTTTCTGAACCCACTTTATCCTCACTAGGGTCACATGGGTCACTTGGAGCCTATCCCAGCTACATAGGGGCGAAGGCGGGGTTCACCCTGGACATGTGACCAGTTCATCACAGACTGAACATATAGAGTCAAACAGTCACTGTCACATTCACACCTATGGACAATTTAGATTAACCCATTAACCTATCAGTGCATGTGTTTGGATGGTGGGAGGAGCCAGAGTACCAGAGAGAACCCACGCAGACACGGGGAGAACATGTGAACTCCACACAGAAAGGTCCCACCCCCCGTCGACTGGTGTTGGAATCGAACCCAGGACCTTCTTGCTGTGAAGCACAAGTGGTAACCACTGCACCACCACATCGCCTCTATTTTATCTTATTTTATTTTATATAAACTGTTACAAACAGAATGACTGTGACGTCTGAGTCTAACAGGACCCAATCCAACTCCTAACATCATGGACTCAGGTTTCATTTGTGTGTAATTCACTCTTTGTCCACCAGAGGGAGACAGAGGGCAGGGTTCAGTCCTCATGATGGCACCTGATCCACCTGTAGAATCCTAGACCCTCTGACCCACATGGGGCTCAGATCTGGTTTAAGAGGCTGTGACACAGAAAGAAAAACCTCCATGATTTAATGATTTAACATCAGAGTCAGTCCAGACCCACCTGGGTCCATGTGGATCCACTGACCCGGTTCTGGATTATGGAACAACAACAAGGCCTCATGAGGCTCAGAGACAATCAACACACACAGACACACAACGACACACACAGACACACACAGACACACACAAACACATAGAGAAGAACACGGACCAGAGGAACACGTGGTTCTCCGTTTGGTTCTGGTGTTTTTTGTTTTGTTTTTTTTTGTTCTGGTGTGTGTGCGGTTCTCACGATGCTGTTGAGGTCCGAGTCGAAGCTGCCGATGTGGTGGGTGGTGTTCCCATTGGTGTTGGTGCTGATGGAGGCGCTGTTGGCGGCACCCCCCAGTGGCTCCAGACCCTCCTCATCCCACATGTAGGTTCCCCCCGACCCGCAGCTGTCGGACGGGGACAGATCCAGAGACGAACCCCCCTGAACAGAACCAACAGGGAGTTAACGGGTCAGAACCTTCTGGTTTATTAGAGTTGAACACCTGCTGATCCACACACCCCAACGTCATCACATACGACCCACATGGAACCAAACATCTACAGAAGAACCAATAAGGTGGAAAAAATACGAAAAACACAGACGAAAATGAAATAATAAAAGAAGAAAATAAGAAATGAAATAAACAAAAACAGCCAATGTGATAAAAAAAAATGAAAACCGAAAAATAATTTTAAAAAAATAATAATAATAATAGTACAAACAAAAAAAGCAACAAACTGAACAACACTGAAGAAAAAAATAATAAAAAAGGACAAAAACCAGAAACAGAATGAAAAAAACCCCCAAGTAAAATAAATAATATGAACCAAATGAATAAAAACAGAACAGAATAAGTGTCCTGAATAAACTGAGGTTGTAGACGTTTGTTTTCATGTTCAGTTAAAGACAGATTGAACTAAAAAAAAGACACTTTTTCATCCACTTTTTTCTGTTTTTGATCAAATAACCTTTGAATTTAGTCTGAGTTTAATGAACGTGATCAGTGAGTTAAATATAGAAAAGACAGGATTTACAGTGAAACATACAAATAAACATGGATAAATAAGATAATTAAAAGTGTTTAGTCCTTTATTAAAGGTTGAATGTAAGACAAACTCATTTAGAAGTTGGCACAAAAACAGATGCAGACGTTTAAAGGTTTGAACTAAGTACAGTCAGTTCAGTTTGGACACTTTAAAGAGTTTAAGAGCGCACAAAATATTCAACACAATGTCAACTTTTATTTACTTTTCTTTGTTCTTTTGTTTTCTTTTGTTTTCTGATGATAGAATATAAATCTATAAATAAGACACGAGACAAACTGACTGAATATTATTAAATAAACTCCTGTTGGTTCTTTTCAAACACGTTTAAAACACTTCATTTAATCTCTGACTTTTAATCAGCTGATCATTCAGTGTTTAGTTTGTTCAGGTGTAAATAAAGGCCACACCCCCTGATGAGTCACTGGGTTAAAGGTTTAGCTCCGCCCCCAGGTGTGACCTGCGGGGCTGCGTGTACTGACATTCCACAGCAGACACTGCAGTGACAGGATGTTCTGGAACACCAGACCCACAGTTCACACTAAACTGAGCCAAACTGAACTAAACTGAACTAAACCAAACTGAACCAAACTGAACCAAACTGAACCAAACTGAGCCAAACTGAACCAAACTGAACTAAACTGAACTAAACTGTACTAAACTGAACCACACTGAACTAAACTGAACCAAACTGAACCAAACTGAACTAAACTGAACCAAACTGAACCAAACTGAACTAAACTGAACCAAACTGAACCAAACTGAACTAAACTGAACCAAACTGAACTAAACTGAACCAAACTGAACTAAACTGAACCAAACTGAGCCAAACTGAACTAAACTGAACCAAACTGAACTAAACTGAACCAAACTGAACTAAACTGAACCAAACTGAGCCAAACTGAACTAAACTGAACCAAACTGAACCAAACTGAACTAAACTGTACTAAACTGAACCAAATTGAACTAAACTGAACCAAACTGAACTAAACTGAACTAAACTGAACTAAACTGAACCACACTGAACTAAACTGAACCAAACTGAACCAAACTGAACTAAACTGAACCAAACTGAACTAAACTGAACCAAACTGAACTAACCTGAACTAAACTGAACCAAACTGAACTAAACTGAACCAAACTGAACTAAACTGAACCAAACTGAACCAAACTGAACCAAACTGAGCCAAACTGAGCCAAACTGAACCAAACTGAACCAAACTGAACCAAACTGAACCAAACTGAACTAAACTCAACCAAACTGAACTAAACTGAACTAAACTGAACTAAACTGAACTAAACTGAACCAAACTCAACCAAACTGAACGAAACTGAACTAAACTGAACTAAACTGAACCAAACTGAGCCAAACTGAACTAAACTGAACCAAACTGAACTAAACTGAACCAAACTGAACTAAACTGAGCCAAACTGAACTAAACTGAACTAAACTGAGCCAAACTGAGCCAAATTGAGCCAAACTGAACTAAACTGAACTAAACTGAGCCAAACTGAACCAAACTGAGCCAAACTCAACTAAACTGAACTAAACTGAACCAAACTGAACTAAACTGAACCAAACTGAACCAAACTGAACTAAACTGAGCCAAACTGAACGAAACTGAGCCAAACTGAACGAAACTGAACTAAACTGAACCAAACTGAGCCAAACTGAACTAAACTGAACTAAACTGAACCAAACTGAACCAAACTGAATTAAACTGAGCCAAACTGAACTAAACTGAACTAAACTGAACTAAACTGAGCCAAACTGAGCCAAATTGAGCCAAACTGAACTAAACTGAACTAAACTGAGCCAAACTGAACCAAACTGAACTAAACTGAGCCAAACTGAGCCAAACTGAACTAAACTGAGCCAAACTGAACCAAACTGAACTAAACTGAGCCAAACTGAACCAAACTGAGCCAAACTGAACCAAACTGAAATAAACTGAGCCAAACTGAACTAAACTGAACCAAACTGAACTAAACTGAGCCAAACTGAACCAAACTGAACTAAACTGAGCCAAACTGAACCAAACTGAACTAAACTGAGCCAAACTGAACCAAACTGAACTAAACTGAGCCAAACTGAACCAAACTGAACTGAAATGACAGAAACACACAGGACCTGGCTCACAGCAGGACTCCCATGATGCTTTGCACCTGTGTGGCCTGTGTTACCTGCTCGTGGTATTCGGGCTGACTGGATCTTCGGGGGCGGGACAGTCTGCTCAGACGGTGGTCGCCGCGGTCGCCTGGAAACAAACACAAACCACGGAAACCGTCATCAAATGGAACTGGATGAAAACAAACCAGGACATAAAACTAATCCAACTCACCGCTGAGTCTCATCCCAGTCCAGTCCAGACCGTCGTCAAGGAAACACAGCTCCGTCGCCTTGGAAACGCTGTTAACAGCCTCTTTGTCTTCATCAAACCTGGCACATGATTGGTCGAGGCCCGAGTCATCTTCGTCATTTTTACAGGACATGAGCAGGACGCCCACGCCGCCGTTTCCTGATGACGTCATAATCAATATGAGTGAAACTGATCAATCAGTGATCGGCGAATTGAACCCTGCGTTTGCCAGTTCTCACCCAGGTTGTCAAAGTCGTCCATGTATTCCTGACTGGTGTCGTTTGGATCCAGGGACGAGGTGGAGGACAGGGACATGTCCTCCAGCGTCTCCCCGATAATGGACACCTCTCCCTGGGACTGGGGTCGGGCTGACAGGCCCCCGAGCTCTGGAGCCTCGGGGCTGCTGCCTGGGGGGGAAACAAAGTCATCTACATAATTACGTCAACACATGTAAGGCCCCCCCCCCGCATTGGACACGCCCCCATACCTGGACTGTCCTCTGTGGTCGAGGGCGTTTCCACCGAGTCCCTCCTGTCCGTCGGATGCTCCGCCTTCAGGTCTCCACCGGTCGCCGTCACCCGCAGGGGGCGGGACTGCTTGAAGAGTGATGGGCGTGACAGCTTGTAGCTGATGCCGCTGGGCTTGGAGGCGGGGCTAAAGCCAGGGAGGAGGGACTTCTTCAAGGCCGACGAGGGCAGCAGCGAGGACCGGCCCAAAGGAGCCGGGATTTTAGCACCAGAACTGGATCTGGGCGGGGCCTGAGTCAGTCCTCGCTCTGCCGCCCGATTGGTGGAGTAGGAGTGAGTGGCGGTGGGGGAGGAGGCGGGACTGATGGTGGAGGAGGTGGGGCTTAGGGTGGGTGAAGGCTGGCGTTGGACCTGGGTCAGGCTTCGGGACCGGGCCTTGTTGGTTCTGCTCAGAGGGGTGGGCGGAGCCGAACCCAGGCTGTCGCTGGAGTGGGAGCGACTCGCTGCTGGTTTCTTTTCAAGTGGGGATCCGGATCTGGACCCGGGACCTGAATCTGGACCAGAACCTTTGGAGCGGGGCGGAGTCTGGAGCGGCCTGCCGGAGCCGCCGGTCCCGTTCTGCTTTTTGGATCCAGACAGACCGTTCAGAGCCAGTTTAGTGCCGTTTGTGAGTCCAGACGTGATCTGGCTCAACTTGGACCCGGTTTTAGACCCGGGGAGGGTCCTGGAACTGGACCCAGGAGTCTTCCCTGGTTTCTGAGGGGGCTCCTGTTGCCGAGGGTGATAATAGTGATGGATGTTGTTGCCATAGCGCCCAGCTTTGTGCTCGGCGTCTGCGTCCTCCATCAGTCCGTTCTGTCTCTTCCATTTGACTGAATATGAGGTGGGGACTCGGATGAAGCCGTTGTGTTTGACAGAGGACTGAGCTGAAAATCAAACACAAACACTAATGATTCAACCGCAAAACACAAACAACACATGTTTGGGTCGAAAATGGGGGTTTTGTTTGTTTTTTACAGGTTTTAGGCTCATTACCTTCACCAAGGAACGGCAGAGGTTATGTTTTCATCGGGGTTTGTTTTTTTTGTCTGTTTATTTGTCTGTTAGCAAGATAACTCAAAAAGTTATGGAAGGATTTAGATGAAATTTTCAGGCAATGATGATACTGGCACAAGGGTGATTGGGGGAGCTGATCTGCCTTGGGGGAGGTCTGCGCTCTCTGACTGCTTTTCTAGTTATCATTATTATTATCATTACCATTATTAGTAGTAGTAGTATCAGCATCATTATTATTATTAGTATCATTATTATTGTTGTATTATATCATTATTATTATTATTACTACTATTATCATTACCATTATTATTATTATTACTATTTTGCCACTTGTTACAGATAGTACTTTCCACTGTGCATATGGGTGTTTTTTTTCACTACTGTTTTTATATCTTTTTTTTTTATATTTCTGTAATTATTTGTTTTGTTTCTCGAGTGTATATTCTGTGTTTGTGCTGCTTTTGGATCTTTCATTTCCTGAGGGCTGTGTCCACAGGATCATTAAAGTTCCATCTAATCTAAATAAACCAGTCAAATAATAAATACCAAATGTACGATACTCCACAGAGACGGTTAGAATACTAGTGGTGTGGTGTGTGGGTTTGACCTTTGACCCCCGCAGGCCCAGGGTGGTGGTAGAAGCCGTTGGTCAGTCGTGTGCTGGAGGCGGCGGCAGCGGCAGCGGTGGCGGCCTGACCCATCTGAGTGGCGGGTTTGGGCCGGGAGCTGAACTTGGGCAGCCTAGAGACCATGGTGGGCATGGTGGGAGGGTCGACGAGAGGAGGGGCCGACATCAGACCCCGCCCACTTCACCATGGAGACCAAGAAGAAGCTCTGGAGAGAAAAAAAAAAGAACGATGTGGACAAATATAACTGAAGAAAAGTCAAAGGAAGAAGAAGAAGAATGATGCTGTTGTCGTTTATTATTAAAGCGCAGGAGCTTCAACAACATTAAAAATAACATTAAACCACAATGTCATCATATATTCATCAAATTCGAATAAAAATGAACCTGAAAAAGTCTGTGTCTGGATAAATGTCAATGAAAAACAGCACAAACATTTAATTAACGGTGGAATCTTCACTTGAGTCAATTCACAAAACAAAACCCAGATGTTAAATATATACGATCAGCTGAAACTGAACCGCCAGGACACGGACCATCAATAAAAGAGGAAGAAGAAGAAGATGGCAAGGATTTATGGGGTTCAGTGGGTTTCTATGTTCTGACACCAGCAGATTCCTCACATTCAGCTGAGTGACACACCTGCAAACTCTGGGACCGAGTGGAAAAACCCACAGGAGGCAGCACACTGGTACAGGGACACGCCCACCACACACCCAGGACATGCCCACAACACACTCAGGACACGCCCACAACAAGCAGCGCCTGTATCCAGACATGCCTGTCTTTTACCGTCTGTCAGGTCCAAGCCCCGCCCACACGACCACACCTGAGCGCACCAGTGTCAGGTACAGGACGGTTTCACATCAGCTGCGTTCGACGTCACCAAATGAACTGAGATAAACGTCTGCAGTGTCTCCATGACTGTGGTTCATGAGGTTCAAGGAAAACACACGCAGATGAATTTACAAATACATTCTGTCACATTCACATCTTTAAGTGGGATTATAAAAACAAACTAAAACCACAACAAACACTGGAATTTCCATGAATGTACAACAAACCAAGGTTCTAATAGTTTGGGATTTTTCATTCTAGTTTAGTTTTATTTAGTTTTGACTTTTTTTTCTTTGATTCAGTTTGTTTTAATTCGTTTTTAGAGCAGGTTTGCTAGTTTTTATTAGTTTTCGTTATTTTCTAAATGCTTAGTTTTAGTTTAGTTTTAGTTTTTTTATATCTTTTCTCTTCTTCTCTGTCATCGTATTCAAATAAATCCCAGACAGGACTCCGCTGCTTTCTCCCAACTTTAGTCTCCGTGTTTCCCGGTAGAGTGGGGACCAGAAGACGACTGGAAACCACAAGTGACGGACCCTTAAATATCATACGGTGCCAGCAGCTAAAATTGCTTGAGGGAAATAAATCGATTTCATATCAATCCAACGTTGACAAAGATGAAAACGAAGGGAATTTTATCCATAATTTTTTATAAGTTTTAGTTAGTTTTATAAACACACAATACAGTTTCAGTTTGTTATTGTTTTTTTTTCTATTATTATAGCTTTTATTTATTTCAGTTAATGAAAATGTTTTTACAATTCTAGTTTTCATGAACTCGTTAGTTTTTGTTAACGATAATAACCTTGCGACAAACCCCTGAACCCAGCATCCAAGCCCAGATGTGGGTCTTGGTTCTGGGTCTGATGGTCTGTTTTCTGTAGTGGATAAACATCACATGTGGACCTGAGGACAGGACCACAAAGACTCAGTGTCCTCCGTCATGTGTCCGCCCGAGGCCACCGCACAGTCACACGCTCCTCTGAAGACCTTTATCTGCGTCTATTCTGAGACCTGGACCTTCATCATCCACTGAGGAAGAGGAGCAGCTGAACCACATGTGACGACAAGAGAAATCAGGACCGGACTACCCTTGTGGACAGGACCGGGATCACCTGAAGGCCCTAACCTTAACCCTACCCTAATCTTTACCCTTAACCCTAACCCTAACCCTCCAGGGCAGTGGATCCATTTGACTCTGAGAGAAAAGTCTGCTCTAAATGAACAGCAGCAGTGTTTGTGTGGATGATCTGTTCAGGACTCCTTCAAAACCTCCAGTGTCATAACTGAGCTGTAGATCCACATCTGACTGAACCACAGAACGACACCATTTCATTTACAACAAACACTGAAAGTTTGTGTCAAACCCTTTCATGATAAGAAGAAGAAGAAGAAGAAGAAAAAGGAGAAGAAGAAGACAAAAAAGAAGAAGAAGAAGAAGACTAACTAACCCGGTGAACATCCAAACCCACTGATCAAAGGTTCTGATCAGATTCACTCAGTTCTGCCATGCTTCTGTCATGTCAGCTGTCGTCCAAACACTGTCCTGTTTTATTTACAGAACTGCGGTCCAGTCAAAGAAGCTGCATCAAACGGACTCAGAACTTCAGTCTCAATATCCAGAAACATCCTCCTTTAACCCAAACAAGGAACAGATGACTCACCCAGAAGAAAAAGACTCATGTCTGTCCAAAGACATGGACATCACAGCCTCACAGTGGAGTCAAAACATGGACATAAAGACACGGACGTCTGCTCACCATCATCACAACCACAGAAAATCCACCAAAAAACACAAAAACACAGACTTCAGACGCAGACGCAGATGTTTTTGTCTCAGACTGGAGGTTTTCGACCTGGATAACGCAGACATAAATGGACCGTCAGATGGACTGGGACTGGATTTATCACTACAGCAGGACTCACAACAGCCCATTTAACCCTTAGATTCCACTGACTCCTCCCAGAACGCACCCACATCTACTTAAAACAGAAAAACACTGTTTACATAGAGACGACAGGAACAAACACAGAACTGGACCACAGGGTCCTCATGGACCACATGGACCCTGTGGTCCATGTGGTCCGGGTCCATGTGGTCCACATCAGAGGAGACAGAACATGAAGGAACGCTGTCTAAATGGACTTTTACAATAACATCCTGGTTTTATCACATCTACTTGGTTCCCTTGTTATTTATTTATTATCTTTTATCCTGACGCTATATTGGATCATTTTATGTTTTTTTGTATACATAAAGAAGATTCATTTAATTATTTATCATAACTGAACAGATGTCAAGTGTTAAATCTGAACAGAAGTCATATTTATTGACATGGAGGTCATTGGTTTTTAAAGGTTAATCCATTTTATGATCCTCATAGATACGTTCAGTCCCTGCATTTTACCCATAATTTACAGCACCTAGCATTAGCATTAGCATTAGCAGTGTTGCTGCTGTAGGTAGATCCTCATCAGACCATTTCTGTGTCTTTTGTTGGAAAATGGTGACTTTTACTCCTTTAACCTCCTTCCTGAACAGTCTCAGACCAGATTCAGTCCATTCTTTATGTGGGTTTGTTCTGTGGAACTCAGACCTTCAACCTACGTCTGTTCACATGTTCAGAGACACTACGTCCACATGTCCACACGTCTGCAGCAGAACCAGCTACTTTAACCACATTAATACAGAACCGACACGTCCTTTTGGCATCCCTTTGGCGTCTGTTTAGCATCCTTTTGGCGTCCCTTTAGCGTCTGTGCGGTGTCCCTTTGGCGTCTGTGCGGTATCCCTTTGGCGTCTGAGTGGTATCCCTTTGGCGTCTGAGTGGTATCCCTTTGGCGTCCCTTTGGCGTCTGAGTGGTATCCCTTTGGCGTCCCTTTGGCGTGGGTCTGCAGCTGTACTGCAGCACAGACTCTGCTGTGAAACCAAGGACAAACGTGAACGTGATGAACGAGGTCACGGCTCAGTGATGATGAGGCTGTGGCAGCGACGAAGGATGAGGGGGAAAACAAACAGGAGGAAACAGAGTCTGAACGGCGGCTTTACCATGAAACGGTGGATCACAGGAACCACATAGGAACACGAGTCAGCGATGGATTAAAGGTGAAAGACCGTCTCCATGACAACGTGTCACTTCTACAACAGTCTGACTTTGAGTTTAATTTATTCTTCTTGTCTTCGTATTTACGTCCTTGTTTCTCTTCCTTTTCTTCTATCCCCTGTTCATTCAAACTAGTGTCACATGATCAACATCCCATGATGCACTGAGGGTTTTTCCCAAAATATGTTTATTGATTTTTCCATCTATTTAAAAACTAAACCAAGGTCAAACCAAACAAACTAAAATAAAGTAAATGGATCCAGTGAAGTGTTCAAACCAGCCCCAACCTGAGGAGTTCAACACAGGGTCATGACCCCTAGGGGTCTGTGGAGGTACTGCAGGAGGTTTATTTTTTTTATTTCTTAATACTTTTCTGTGTGTTTGTGTTTTCTTTCATCTGATCTTTTCATTGGTCTAGTGTTTGGTCTGATTCAGATCAGACAGATTTAAAGAACCTCCATGAACTTACTCTAATATTTATTCAGTGTCATCAGTTAAACCAGTCGTGTTAGAGCAGCACAGTCGAAGTCATCACCTGCTGTGTGTCCCACCCACCCCCCCAGGTCCAGGTCCAGGTCCAGGTCCAGGTTCAGTCTTTGTCACTGGTTGGAGTCTGTCTTCCACGTGTTCTTAGTCCAACTGACTCCAGTTCATCATGTTTGTTTTCCTGCTGATGTTGATAATGAAGCTCAAAGTCCATGAACACACTCCTCCTTTACACACGTTTCTGTTCTTTTAGTCGTTCCCATCCTCTTTCTCTCATGTTGTTGTGGTTTTTATGTGTAGTTTCAGCCTATAAATCACCATCTGACTTTCACTCAGATGCATAAATCTGCCTCCAAACTAAAGAAATCCAACTAAAGCCCCAGTGTGAAGCTGAGTGACGGTGCATTCACTGACTCTGTGAGGGTGGGGCGTTTCATCATCAGGTGGGGGCGTCATTTACGTGTCCTGACCTTGACAGATGCTGCAGTCGACAACAGATCCGATGACCAAACAGAACAGCTGAGCTCTGCACAGTCAGTTCACCAATGAACCTTTAGAATAAGCATAAATAATGTATATAATGTGTTATAATTATAAAACAATGAACACAGAACCATTTTATTATGTTAGAACAGGATAAAATTATTAATGTATATTATATAATTATGAATAATGTATTATGATATATAATATATATCATATAAATAGGTGTGGACAGAGTTTCTTTTTGATGTGTGTCATGTTTTGGACTTCATCCTGGGACTTTGTGCGCAGTAGATAAAGATATGTGTGTGTGTGTGTGTGTGTGTGTGTGTGTGTGTGTATGTGTGTGTGTGTGTGTGTTTGTGGGGGGGGGGGGCAGTAATACACCGTCGTACTTCTGTATGTAATTTTTGAAAATTACCAAAGACTTTCCTGCAACAACTGTGTGGACGATTTAATGTTAGCAGCCATATTGATCTGGTTTATAAGGAAAGTACTGATCTGGTTGATTAGACAGAGATGTGAACCTGGTGTATCACATATGATCCAGATGGTTTTAAAGGGTCACCAGATCTCACGTCCTGCTTGTGTTCTAAATGTTTGAACTCTGAACAGACTTTGTGGATGGTCTGGGCTGGTTTTAGTCCCAGATGTTTGTGTGTGGTCATGGATCCGGTCCAGACTCAGGTGACACAGTCCATTCGCACCTTGGGTTTTAGTGACAGATCAAGCCGACTCCACAGATGGACCACAGAGGCCAGCTCAGTCAGACCCACCTGGACAGATGGACCACAGAGTCCAGCTCAGTCAGACCCACCTGGACAGATGGACCACAGAGTCCAGCTCAGTCAGACCCACCTGGACAGATGGACCACAGAGTCCAGCTCAGTCAGACCCACCTGGACCTGAACGCTCACGTCTGTTCATTGTGTTCTCATATTTTAGATTTATTAGATTTGTCAGAAATATTCACTGAACATGTTTGTGTTCATCAGGTCGTCTCTGAATGAGCCTGAATTCATCAAACATCAGATAAACCAGTGAAATGACGTCGGTTCCATCCATTATCAGATTCATCAGTCAGACTCACTTTCACGTTTTCAGACTCATCTGATGTTTGTTTGATTAATTAATTAATTTATTTATCTGATGTTTTCTTGGTCTCATGAGTTCAGTGAAGTTGTTTTGTGGTTTGTTCAAACAAAGACATGTCTGTGTTCTAAGAAAAGATGCTTTTTAACATTTAGTTTTAGATCAGGGGGGTCAAACATGTGGGCCGTGGGCCAAAACCGGCCCACAAAGGGTCCGATCTTGTCCATGGAATGAATTTACAAAATACAAAACATACACTGAAGATATTGACAGCCACTGGTGTTGAACTGGTTTAAGTTCAGGTTCCACATACACACCAATGTGATCTGAAGTCAAATAATAACAGAAGAACCCAGAAATTATGACTGCAAATTAATGGGAAAAAAATAATATTACACTATGAAAATATTTACATTTATAAAAGATCCTTCAACAATAAAATATGAACAACCTGAAATGTCTAAAGTAAATTCAGCGTTTTTGTATATTTTAGATCCACTGTGATCTGTATGTTGAGTTGTTGATAATAATAATAATAATAATAATAATAATAATAACAACAACATTGTATTATTGTAGTTCCAAATTTGTACCAATATTCTACCTGTTATTAAATGTTTGTGCAACGCTGTGTGTAATGTACATGTATAAATAATAAACTTAATATTACATTAATTTGTACTGAATATTTAATTCTAATTCTATATAAATATTTATGTAAATACCACATTTCTTCTTTATCTCTTTATATTTCAATTTTCACTCGTCTTTTCCACCTGCTTGTTGTTTTTAACTGTGTGTAATGCAGCAGAATAAATAAAGTCATATCTTATCTGAACATTTTACTTATTTTTATTATGAAATTTCAGTTTTTTCAGGTTATTCACATTTTTTTGTGACAGGATAGTTTGTAAATGGAAATCTTTTTATAATTTAATGGGGTTTTTTTTTACACTAAAACAAAGACAAACCTTGGAATCGTCATTATTTCCAGGCTGCTGTCGGTGATTATTTGACTGATCTGACTGAAGCTGAGCTGACCTGTTGGACATTCATGTTTTAGTGGATTAAACAGTGAAATGAGTTTATATTATTATTATTATCATTATTATTATTATTATTAGACTGAAGCTGACCTGACCTTATTTGGACGTTCCTGTCTCCTGGACTGTAAACCTACAGTCCTCCTGGGTTCATGTGAAGGTCAGGTTCAGTTTTCTGCTCTTTTCTGAATCAACTTTAGCGGGTTTTTTTTTTGTTTTTGTTTTTGTTTTTACATCAGGCTTAAACAACAGCTGCTATAATGATGATTTACACGCTTCATTCATCTGTTGTTTCAATTTTTGATTCATCAATCGGTCTCAACGATGTCAAAGTCATGACCCCTGGTTTAGACGTTCAGAGTCACGTCTGCTAATGTGTTGACTGTTTTGGTCCAAATATACTGGGTTTTAGTCCCAGAGGAGGAAAGAACCCTGGAGATGTTCAGGTTTAAGGAGCTGACATCAGCAGAACCATGGAAACGCTGAGAACAACTGTCCTGAAGTTCAGAGTTTAAAGAGTGTGTGTTGGATCAGAAAACCTCCTGTTCATCTACAGAGGAGGACCTTGGGTTCAGAGGGTTCAGTGAAGAACCAGCTGAACGTTCAGGAACCAACCTTCAGGTGGATTTACTCAGTTCATCACAGCCTTTGAGCACATGACAAAGAAATACCACAATGGGATCCAGACACGAGGACTGGACCGACCAGAACCAGTCCAACACCAACACCTCCACCAACACCTCCACCTCTTATGCAACATGTGTTCATGAACAACAGCACAGATCAAATGTACTGGAAGTCAAAGGTCACAGTCACACCTGATCAGTGAGTTGACCCTGGAGGCAGGAGCAGATCCTTATGAGGGTCACAGGACTGATGTGGATTTAATAGAAGCTCTGTTTCAGTTCCATCCACAGGGACCCAGGCTACAAGCACATGGGGGGGGGGTAAAGGAGGACCAGGGGGGTTAAGGGAGAACTGGGGGGGGGGTTAAGGAAATAAGGGTCTGTAACCTGGTTAATTGCGCTGATGCTTATCTGATCCACAACTAGGACTATACTGGTTCAACCGGACAGACTGGGTTTGGGGGGGTGGGGGGGTGTTCACATCCCTCTAATAACATCAACCACCAGGGTTTGACAAACATTCATATTAAAGCATGATAATCATCAGTGTCAGACTCAAACATTCAAACACATTTATACATGTGTTCCACATCATCTTTAACAGTTTTATATTATGGGATAGATATCATTAGTTTGGGTTCAATTATTCTCCTTGTTTCTAAAATGACTCACAGATGGTTTGGACTGGATTTATAAAAACTGATTCTGTTCTTTTTTCTCCCTGACTCTGGTTTTAACTGTTCTTCCTCTAAATGTCTGTAATATTTTTCCTGCTCTGACTGTAAATACTAATGTTCTTCCTCATCCAACCATCTACTGTCATCACATCTGACTGAGGAAGAAACATCTACCATTCAAATAAACCTGGATGTTCTGCTTTAACCCTTTCATGCATAATGATCACTCCAGTGGACAGCTGTTCAAAGCAGGTCTCTTGCATATTTATGTTTTTTGTTGTTTTATTTCCATATCAACCAATACAGTGGACACTTATGCATCATCCCATACACTGTAATTCATACCATTACTGTAAATTTGCTGTTCTAGATAAACCTAATCTGCAGTAACATGTTTGAGTTTAAAAAATTGCTAATTGTTATTAGACTGTAATTAACTGTTTTGTATTTTTTAAACAAAAAGGTTTTTTTTGCATACTATCTCCATGCAGGTACAAAATGTGAGAAAACATCAGATTAGCAGCATTAAACATGTTTTTATTCCACAGTTTTCACGCAGTATTTCAGTAAATAAATGGTTTTTTTGCCTCTAAAATTAAACGCATTGTGTCCAACTGAGTGGATATTTTTGTAACTCCATGAAAAATTATTTCATAAAAATGTTTCTTTTTTTTCATGCCTAAAGAGGAATAAAAACACTCAGGAAAAAAAAATCTTCATTAATGTTCTCATAATTCATGCATGAAAGGCTTAATAACAGTCCTGATGTGGTTGTTTTACTGTGATTTCCAGCCAATGATACGAACAGAGTGTTGGGCTTTAACTGGTCTGGGAGGTGGGTCATGTGACCTGGTTCTCCTTCCCATCCTTGTTCACCTCCTGTGGGTTTTCAGTGGCTGAAGGACAGATATTCTTAGCAGAGGAACATCACCTCCCCCTGTTCGGCTCATATCTGAGCCTCCGTTCATTCACTCTAATAATAAAAGAGTCTAGATCTGGTCCAGTCTAGACCAGATGGATTCATGATGAAACACAAAAACCACATGAGCATCCACTGGTTCTGTGGTTTGGACAAAACCGTCCTCTGAGAAAAAAAGGTACTGTGAAGAAAAAGAACTGGACCCAGATCCACATGAGTCCACCATGACAAATACAGCAGGTTCAGATCCAGATGGTTTCATAGACTGATCCGACAAACAGAATAATAGGAAGCAGAAACACCAACAGAGACACCAGCTCCAAATGAACCAACACTGTGGAGTCAATGTGAGACCCAAACGTCAGCGTTTACAATCTGTGAATGAGCCGCTCAGCATCGCACAAAACAACAAAAACCACAACTACACACCTCAAACAGGACTGGAACCTGGACTACTTAAG
Organism: Sphaeramia orbicularis; assembly: GCF_902148855.1. NCBI lineage: Eukaryota > Metazoa > Chordata > Actinopteri > Kurtiformes > Apogonidae > Sphaeramia > Sphaeramia orbicularis. Next base: position 1,712,645 of record NC_043975.1, read on the forward strand.
TCTAGGGATCCACAAAAACTATCTGCACCGAGAAGTATCGGTCCAATATCGGAAAACACAATGTCATTCAGATAATTAAAGCTTTCACCAATAAATACAGCCCATAATAATAAATTTAAATTGCTTTGATTTGGAGCATTTCACCAATAAAAAGCATGCGTTGTTGCCTTGGTAACCACTATAAAACCAAGAGGAAGAGGAAGAAGAAGAGGAAGAAGAAGAGGAAGAAGAAGAGGAAGAGATTAGATTAAATTAGATGTGTATTATAAAAGACAAGTGGACTATGTGTGTGTGTGTGTGTGTGTGTGTGTGTGTGTGTGTGTGTGTGTCTGTGTGTGTGTGTGTGTGTGTGTGTGTCTGTGTGTGTGTGTATGTGTATGTGTGTGTGTGTGTGTCTGTCTGTGTGTGTCTGTGTGTGTGGGTGTGTATGCATCTGTGTCTGTGTGTGTCTGTGTGTGTGGGTGTGTATGCATGTGTGTCTGTGTGTGTGTGTGGAGGTGTGTGTGTGTGTGTCTGTGTGTGTCTTTGTGTGTGTGTGTGTGTGTGTGTGAGGGTGTGTGTGTGTGTGTGTGTCTGTGTGTGTGTCTGTCTGTGTGTGTCTGTGTGTGTGGGTGTGTATGCATGTGTGTCTGTGTGTGTGTGTGTGTGTGTCTGTGTGTGTGTGTCTCTGTGTGTGTGTCTGTGTGTGTGGAGGTGTGTGTGTGTGTGTGTGTGTCTGTGGGTGTGTATGCATGTGTCTGTGTGTCTGTGTGTGAGGGTGTGTGTGTGTGTGTGTGTGTCTGTGTGTGTGTGTCTGCGTGTGTCTGTGTGTGTGTGTGTGTGTGGAGGTGTGTGTGTGTGTGTGTGTGTCTGTGGGTGTGTATGCATGTGTGTGTGTGTGTGTGTCTGTGTGTGAGGGTGTGTCTGTGTGTGTGTGTCTGTGTGTGTGTCTGTGTGTGTGTGTCTGTGTCTGTGTGTGTGTGTGTGTGTGTGTGTGTGTGTGTGTGGAGGTGTGTGTGTGTGTCTGTGGGTGTGTATGCATGTGTGTGTGTGTGTGTGTGTCTGTGTGTGAGGGTGTGTGTGTGTGTATGTATGTGTGTGTGTGTGTGTGTGTGTGTCCGTACAGTTTGTCATCCTTCTGTATTGTTACTCACTGTACAGACTAGTGTAAACAGTAACAGTTGATCAGACCAATATTTGATCAGATATTGGTCATTTTTAATCCAATATCCTTCTAATCCTGTTTCTATGTCCAGAACACTTTGGCGGTGACTGGTGGACAAATGTGGTACAACATGAACGAATCCACAACAGCAGAAAAACAACCACATAATGACTGTTAATGATCTCCTGTGAAGGCTCCACATGAACCAATGATGGAATGACCTCCAGTTCCATGTCATTATTTCAGACCAATCAGCTGTGACCTGACACAAAACACGCCCTCAGAATCTGTGCTTTCATTGGTTGATGTCTGAGGTGGGTCAGGAGAATGACAGGAGGCGTTTCCATAGTAACTGGACACAGGTGGTCCGATGGGACAGTCCCAACGTGGGTCTTCATTCTCTGCTACAGTTTCCATCCTGAACTCCAACTACATAAGAAGGATGTTCAGATGTGGGTGGAGTTTTATGAGACGCATCACAGACGGTTCACGTCCACGTCACATGGATTTGACAAACATTCTGTAGTGGAGTCCTGGTTGACAGACAAACGGAGCAGGTCCTTCCTAAAAACAACTGCACTTCCATTGTATGGAACTGGAAACAGACATTTATTCACTGATATTTGGTCTGGTTTGTTTTTTTTTACTTTTCATGTTCATACAGTTTAGTTTTTATGTTCAACAGTGACTTAATCAGACTGCTGCTGTTTACATGTTAGTATGTTTACATGTTGTTGTCAGTGACGTGCAGTGGGGTTCATGTCTGGGGAGGCACTGACTCAGAGCCAGATCTACAAATATATGGTGGCCTGAGAAACTGGAACAGAGAGAGTGAGCAACAGGAACGGCCTGGGTATATGGGCTGTGCATCAAGTCAGCATAGGTAGACTGGCAGGAACTCAACAGGAAACCTTCAAAAAGAGCCATTTTAAACTAAAAATAAAAAAGTTTATGGTCTTACCTTTATTTGTACATGAAATCCATGCGCCAATCCTGGTGAATTAAAGTGTATAAAAAAGAACGAAGAAGATTATAAGCGCATGACTCTGTGGACTCACAGGCGCCATCTATCATGAGGCAGGGGTACTGTGTGCCTCCCCTAGTGACTGTTTCACTGCGGTTTTATGATTAATCTGCGAGCCTAAACACATTACAGAAATACATTCCATACGTTATGCAGACTATGGAAGGATAGAGCATAGAATCAGAGTGTTTGAAAGCATTTGAACTGCGATATACAGAGGGACAGCGACACAATGTTTTCATCGGGTACCAGCAGAGTTCATGAGGGGAGGAGACAGTTCTGCTGGAGGCACAGCACAGCACTGCCTCGCAACGCATCTCCTCCCTGTATTTGAACGGAGCATGCGGAAATTCTGCTATTCTAATTGACAAAAAAATAATAATAATAATAACAATATTGGATTCGAACGGAAAATGAGTTTATAGGACATACCAGGTGACAACTATCAACATTTATTATATTTTATAGTCAAGTTTTTTTTCTTTCCAAGATTGACAAGGGAGGCTCTGCCTCCCCTGCCTCCTCTGACTGCACGTCACTGGTTGTTGTTTACATGTTAGTATGTTTATATGTTAGTATGTTTACATGATGTTGTTTACATGTTAATATGTTTACACGATGTTGTTTACATGTTAGTATGTTTACACGATGTTGTTTACATGTTGCTGTTTACATGTTGTTTACATGTTAGTATGTTTACATGTTGCTGTTTACATGTTAGTATGTATACATATTGTTTACATGTTAGTAGGTTTACATGTTGTCTACATGTTAGTATGTTTACATGTTGCTGTTTACATGTTAGTATGTTTACATGTTCCTGTTTATATGTTAGCATGTTTACATGTTGTTTACATGTTAGTAGGTTTACATGTTGTTGTTTACATGTTAGTATGTTTACATGTTCTTGGCACATGTTGGTAAAATTGCCTAAACTATTTAAATTCAAACTGCTCTGGACAGTTCTTTGGGCTAAACTGTCTGTTTCAGTTTTTCTTTTAGGCCTTTAGAGGGAAACTGTCTGGTTCAGAAACGGGAAAATTAGATGAACGTAAAGGAGCGTGATAAAATCGAGATTGTGATTTTATTTTTTCAAACTTGTGATATGATACTTTTGCCACATACCCCCCCACCCCCACCGTTCAAACCTGTGGACAACCACTGGAATAACAGACTAAATGATGCCCAAACACAAATGGGCTTTTCCTGCTCACTTCCACCTGTCTGAACCGTCAGTTTCCAGCTGGCTTTTCCTTCTGTTTGTCCAGTTCAGTTTAACTGGACAGGATTATGGAGGAGTTGAGTTTCCATTTATGCACTTATTTATACATGTTTCACTTGTAATACTGATGTTTGTCCAGTACATAATTGGACAAACTGCAGCTCTAATTGTGTCAAAGAGAGTCTTTATATATATACATATATATATACATATATATATATATATACACATATATATATATATATATATATTATTTATTTATTTATTTATTTATTTATTTATTTATTTATTTTTGTAATATTGACAATTTTTAATCCTGCTGCTTTTTATTATACTTTATTATATGTTTTTTTCACACTATTTTTTTTTTTTTTTATCCTTTTATTATAATCTTATTATAGTTTTCTTAGACTTAAAACTGTAACACAACAGCATTATGATTCTGATACACTTTCTACAAAAATGGATGATGACTAGAAAAAACTGAATGAAATGTGCATGTATGTGAATGTTTAAAGCATAAAGACACAGTTTTATATGTGGAAAAGTTCTGGGTCTTTGGGACCAACTATGGGAGGAGAAGGAAACACAAGCCTGAGGAAGTGTGGGATTTGGTAAAAACTGAACATCAAATCTGTTCGGAGGCTGCATTAATTATTCACCAAACGGGCTGTTTTTGTTCTTTGATAACAGACTGCAGACATTAATGTTTTATCAGGGACCTGAATACTTGGACTCTGCTTCCTCTCGTCACTGTTTCCAGAAGGTGACGTCTGCCTTGGAGTTCGGTGCAGTCTATTTACTGGACACTAAAGGCCCAATGGGAGCACATAGCTGACTATCTACTGGGGGTGGTTCAGTCTATTTACTGGACACTAAAGGCCCGATGGGAGCACGGAGCTGACTATCTACTGCACCAAGGGGGGGTCTGTCTACGGAAGACACTGGTGGAAAATAACCTGATATGAGCAGAGGGTTTTCAGTGTGAAAACAGATTTTCAGCTCAGTGGGGGTCGAACAGCCGGAGGGCGAATCAGCCAGAAAATGAAGTAAAGAATGAAGTAAAGGGCAGTGGAGTAGAAAGAGCAGACAGATGGAAGCAGGCCAGAGTGTAATGAACCCTGCAGAGGTCACAGAGTCAGCAGTGTCACATTCAGCCACCGACACAAAAGACACTGAAGAAGAAGGAGACGAAGGAGAAGAAGAAGAAAGGACACAACACAAGCAGGAAGGATAGGAAGAGCACAAGGAAGGACACAAGGATACTAGGATACAAGGATACTAGGACACAAGGATACTAGGACACAAAGATACTAGGATATTAGGACACAAGGATACTAGGACTCAAGGATACTAGGACACAAGGATACTAGGACACAAGGATACTAGGATACAAGGGCACAGAAACTGAAGGAGGACAAAGATGTCAGCACTGCATCTACAAAAACTCCTCTCATCTATTCTGGGTCAGTGGTAATCTATAAACACAGTTAGGTCTGAATTCAACCAATAGTGTTACTGCTACAGTGTAAACAAACAAACACACAACAAACCAACTGAACCGGGGGGGGGATCAGTAGTGCGTTGACCCATGGGGAACCACAGGTTCTAGATCCTGGACCTCTTCATGGTCAGTACTGAGGGTGGATGTGAAAGGGGGGGGGGGGGGTTTAATCCACAACCTGACCCTGAGGGGCAACATCCCAGACCCCCATGTGTTGTCTATTCATGCATGTTGTATCACATTAGTCCAGCAGTCACCGCCAAAGTGGTCACATGATTCTGGCCAAAGCAACGGGATTGGAAGGTTCAAAATAAATATGTATGCGCATTCAATATTTATCTATATATTCAAAATATACATATGTATTCACAATGAGTAATCTCTGCCAAAATACTGGTCCCATTAACCTCTGTTCAAAGAGCAAAAATACAGAAGACAAACTGTAGCAGTTAGCTCTGTACAGACACACACACACACACACACACACACACACACACAGTCCACTTCCCTTCTATAATAAAACATAATACTAATAATACTAATAATACTAATACTGATACTAATGCTAATAAAAATACTAGTACTAATACTGGTACTAGTACTAATCTGAGTTCTTGAACCTGCAGTTCTTCGTGTACATACTCTGCTCACTCGGACACTGGAAGGTGAACTTGGACTCCAAACCCTAAAGCAGCCTAGAACCTGCAGAACTACTGACAGAACATGGACCCGACCAGGAACCGCTATGAGGACAACATGTTAAATATGAGGTTTGGGTCTAAAACCAATCAACCTCCAGACTCAGAACCAGGACCTGAAACCTTCAACAAACACAGAAAAAACACTGGAAACCAAACAGAACATGGACTGGATTCTGTGGACCATGGACTGGACTCTGTGGACCATGTGTGGTTCTGTTGGTCTGTAAACCAGACCAAAACCTGCAGAACCTTTGGTGAATCGGACCTTTTCAGACAGAACACATGGATGTTCCTTCAGCCACTGGACTCCAGGACTGAACCTGCAGAACCTGCAGAATTTGGCATCCAGACACCAGAGCCCACCCAGAACAGGTCAAAGGTCAAAGACATGAGGACTGTGAACGGTTCCCTGTGGAACCCCCATTTGGTCCTTTTAACTGCTACATCATTCTCATCATTTTTTTTTGTCTTTTCCTTTTGTGTCATTTTTATTTACATTCATCTAATTTCAACTTTGACCTTTTTTGTCTTGTCCATCATTTTCATCTTTTGTGTCTTTTTTTTTTCCTTTCTCAGTCTTTTTTTTTTTTTTTAATCATTTTAACGCTTTTTCTAAGTGGTTTTGTCTTCAGTTTTATCATTGAGTCACTTTTGTCTCTTTTCTTCTGCTGCTTCTGTCTTTTTTGTCTCATGTCATCTACATTTCTGTTCTTTCTCATCTTTTCATGGTTTGAACCTGTTTCTATGTTTCGTTCTTTCTCTGATTCATTAAAAGTCTGTTTATTTTATTCCTTTAACTCCGTTCAAACCGTTGGTTTTCTGATAGTTTAGACCTAAACCCAGTCTGGAACAGACAGAGTCCACATGGGGTCCTCAAGGACCCAGGTAGACTCTAGTGGACTAACACAGACCCTAGTGGACTCTAGTGGACTAACACAGACTCTGGTGGACTCTAGTGGACTAACACAGACCCTGGTGGACTCTAGTGGACTAAAACAGACCCTGGTGGACTCTAGTGGACTAACACAGACCCTAGTGGACTCTAGTGGACTAGGACAGACCCTGGTGAACTCTAGTGGACTAAAACAGACCCTGGTGGATTCTAGTGGACTAACACAGACCCTAGTGAACTCTAGTGGACTAAAACAGACCCTGGTGGACTCTAGTGGACTAGGACAGACCCTGGTGGACTCTAGTGGACTAACACAGACCCTGGTGGACTCTGACGGACTCTAGTGGACCTGCAGGTCCGGTCCGTGCGGGTATGTGGTCCGGGTCCGGCTGTGGACCGGGTTCCGGACTGCTGGACTCACCTGTCCCGGAGCATCAGGCTCCGAATGCGGAAATGCGGGACCGGAGGCGGATCCGCGGACCAGCTGTTTCCCCCCAGAGCCTCAGGTTTAGTCCAGACCGGGACCCGGGTCGATGCGTATCCACACGGACCTCCACTAATCCACTGGGACCGGACTCGGAGGACCGGACCGGCACACGGAGGCCTGTAGTCCAGACCCTGGTCCTCGGCCGCTAAGGGGTCTCCGCGGATCCCGAACACCTGCAGGGTCCGGGACTGAGTCCGGGTCTGTGTCCGGGGCCGGTTCGAGCCTGTCCTGGGTCTTAGTCCGGTTCCGGTTCACGTGTGGATTCGGAGCGCGAGCCGCGGCTGTGGACGGACAGACTACCGCGCGACCTGCTGAATCATCCGGCACGCGCTCCGGGCACGCGCACTTCAGCAGCTGACACTGACGTCACAGACCGCTGTAAACATAACCCCTTCACGTCCGGTGGGAAATGACAGGCTGGTCCAGGACTAGACCCGGACCAGGACCAGGACCGGGACAAGGACTAGACCCGGATCAGGACCAGGACAAGGACTCAACCAGTACTAGACCTGAACCAGATCTAAACCAGGACCATGAGTAGACCTGGACCAGATCTAAACCAGGACCAGGTCTAGACCCGGATCAGATCTAAACCAGCACCAGGACTAGACCCGGACCTTTATCTGATCTGATTTTATTTCTATGTTGAGTTTTTGTTAAATGTTTTTTATTTAATGTTTTTTAATTCTTCGTTAATTCTTTTGTTTGTGAAGACATTAACTTTGTCTGATGTAAAACTGAACAAACTACTTGAACATAGTTTTAAATAACTGTCTAAACTGTGTCCTGTATAAATAGAAGTAAACAGGGCATATTCTGTTCAGTCCCTTCCACTGTTTCCCTCTAGTTGGTTCTGGTGTTGAATCCACTGGTTTCCATCTAAACCTCATACATGATCATTTACACATGTGGTGAATTCTACACATGTGGGAAACAGTTTATTGGAATAAACCCATGAAAATAGTTTTATTACAGTTGAACCTGAATGTATATGGATATGAAGAATCTATTATTATTATTATCATTATTATTATTATTATTACTACTACTACTACACTGGTCAACAACAAATTTATTGTTTAAGTTTTTTGAGCTGATTTAGGATAATTTTGGTGCTGAATCCAAAAATCACATTAATTTTGCTCAATCAGGTCAACTTTCTGAACTATGCTACATATTGGCTTTTGAACATTTCTGCTTACATTTATGGGCATTTTCACATCATATGATACAAAATTCTTTCATATTTCTTGCAATAAACGAGTTCTGAAGATTTTACTTTTGCCAATTTATGATTGCTTTTTTAATATTACAGGTGAATGAAATGGCTTCGACTAGAAGATCTTGCAAAAATAAGCCTGACGTATTCTGCTACATCTGCGGTGAATACACCATTGTACCTAACAGGAATCCTGTTAGAAAATGATTTTTTTTCCTCTTAAAACCTATTTTGGGTGAGAACTATATAAAAAAAATCAACTGATAAAGTCACAAAAATGTAATCAATTTTATGAGAAGATCAAATTTTTCAAAATCAAATTAGCAAAAAAACCTGACCTGATTGAGAAAAACAGATGTCATTTTTGGATTTAGCGGTGCAAAATGGTCCTAATTCAGTTGAAAAAACCTAGACAACTTGCAAGAACGTTTTTTTGTAACCCAGTGTTATTATTAAGGCTTCATCAGGACATGACGCTAGAGGAAACTGAAGGATGTAGGATGTGAAATATATTAAAACAAGTGGTTCCAAAAACAACAAACTCCGCCCTGTATTGTATCTAATTTTGGCATGGATCCAGCAGAACTTGTAATAGTAGTAGTAGTACTAGTAGTACTATTAGTAGTAGTAGTACTATTAGTCATAGCCTAGTAATAAAAGTACCCTGTTGTGTCTTTTACATTTTCCAGCAGATGTTGTTGCAGTGTTGGTGTCAGTGTCAGTGATAGTGTTGGTGTCAGTGTTAGTGTCATTGTTAGTTTTAGTGTCAGTGTTAGTGTCATTGTCAGTGTTAGTGTCAGTGTTAATGTCAAGTGTTAGTGTCAGTGTTAGTGTCAAGTGTTAGAGTCATTGTCAGTGTGAGTGTCAGTGTTAGTGTCAGTGTCATTGTTAGTGTCAGTGTTAGTGTCATTGTCAGTGTTAGTGTCATTGTCAGTGTTAGTGTCAGTGTCATTGTCAGTGTTAGTGTCATTGTCAGTGTTAGTGTCAGTGTCATTGTCAGTGTTAGTGTCATTGTCAGTGTTAATGTCAGTGTCATTGTCAGTGTTAGTGTCATTGTCAGTGTTAGTGTCAGTGTTAATGTCAGTGTCATTGTCAGTGTTAGTGTCATTGTCAGTGTCAGTGTTAATGTCAGTGTCAATGTCAGTGTCATTGTCAGTGTCATTGTCAGTGTTAGTGTCATTGTCAGTGTTAGTGTCAGTGTTAATGTCAGTGTCATTGTCAGTGTGAGTGTCAGTGTTAGTGTCATTGTCAGTGTTAGTGTCAGTGTCATTGTCAGTGTTAGTGTCATTGTCAGTGTTAATGTCAGTGTCAGTGTTAATGTCATTGTCAGTGTCATTGTCAGTGTTAGTGTCATTGTCAGTGTTAGTGTCAGTGTTAATGTCAGTGTCATTGTCAGTGTTAGTGTCATTGTCAGTGTTAGTGTCAGTGTTAATGTCAGTGTCATTGTCAGTGTGAGTGTCAGTGTTAGTGTCATTGTCAGTGTGAGTGTCAGTGTGAGTGTCAGTGTTAGTGTCATTGTCAGTGTTAGTGTCAGTGTTAATGTCAGTGTTAATGTCAGTGTTAGTGTCATTGTCAGTGTCATTGTCAGTGTTAGTGTCATTGTCAGTGTTAGTGTCAGTGTTAATGTCAGTGTTAGTGTCAGTGTTAGTGTCAGTGTTAGTGTCATTGTCAGTGTTAATGTCAGTGTTAGTGTCAGTGTTAATGTCAGTGTCATTGTCAGTGTGAGTGTTAGTGTCATTGTCAGTGTTAATGTCAGTGTTAGTGTCAGTGTCAGTCTTTGGACACTAGAGGGCAGAGGATGCCTTTGGAGTTTTCACATTTGTTCTTTTAGTCTTCACTTCTGTGGTTCAATAATGTCATTCAAAGTCAGATTTTTAATCACGTGAATAAATATTTAAATCATGTCAATAAACAAACATCACAGCTGTTCAGGTCACGTGTTCCTTTAGAGTCAGTCATTATTCTGACTCCAGTCAAACTGGATCAAACAGACGCATTCACCAGAAAAGAGCGTCTTTTATGGATTCTGTGTCAGGTTTTCCGTCTGGTGGACCCGGTTCTTGTTGTGGACCTGGTTCTGGTTCTAGACCTAGTTCTGGACCTGGTTCTGGTCTTCATGGGGGTCCTGTGTCCGGGTCTGGACCTGTGACAGGCTCACCTCATCCTCTTTACGCACAGACCGTCTCCTCCTCCGTCTGACGCACCGGACCGGCTCAGTCCGCCTCCCCGGCTCAGTCCCGCTCGGAGCCGGTTTCCCTTCGGTCTGTCCACCGGAGGCTGAGGCGGACCGTTCCGGGTCGGTCCAGGTGACGCAGATGGAGCGAGTCCGGATGGCCCATGGATGAGAGCCAGAGGACCCGGGTGGTGACGGCGGGGTCGGACCCCCCCGGGCCGGCAGGGGGGCTCAGCCTGCGCGCGCTCACCGGCTGCGTCCTGTGCGTCCTGATCGTGTCCACGCTCCTCGGGAACACGCTGGTGTGCGCCGCGGTCATCAAGTTCCGCCACCTGCGCTCCAAAGTCACCAACTCGTTCGTCATCTCCCTGGCGGTGTCGGACCTGTTCGTGGCCGTGCTCGTGATGCCGTGGAGAGCCGTGTCCGAAGTGGCGGGAATCTGGCTCTTCGGCCGCTTCTGCGACACGTGGGTGGCCTTCGACATCATGTGTTCCACGGCGTCCATCCTGAACCTGTGCATCATCAGCATGGACCGGTACTGGGCCATCTCCAGCCCCTTCAGGTACGAGCGCAGGATGACGCGCCGGTTCGCCTTCCTGATGATCGGTGTCGCGTGGACCCTGTCCATCCTCATCTCCTTCATCCCCGTGCAGCTCAACTGGCACCGCGCGCGCAACTCCAGCGCCCACAACCCGGACGACTGCAACGCCAGCCTGAACCGGACCTACGCCATCTCCTCGTCCCTCATCAGCTTCTACATCCCGGTGCTCATCATGGTCGGGACGTACACGCGCATCTTCCGCATCGCTCAAACCCAAATTCGACGCATTTCGTCTTTGGAGAGAGCGGCGGGAACCCGTGCGCAAAACCTCCGGCACCGCGCGTCGACGCACGACGAGAGCGCCCTGAAGACGTCCTTCAAGAGGGAGACCAAGGTTCTGAAGACCCTGTCCATCATCATGGGGGTCTTCGTGTTCTGTTGGCTCCCGTTCTTCGTCCTCAACTGCGTGGTTCCGTTCTGTGACCCGGACCAGGCGCACGCGCCACCGTGCGTCAGCGACACCACCTTCAGCATCTTCGTGTGGTTCGGCTGGGCCAACTCGTCCCTGAACCCGGTCATCTACGCCTTCAACGCGGACTTCCGGAAGGCCTTCTCCACCATCCTGGGCTGCGGGAAGTCCTGCGGCTCTTCGGCGGTGGAGGCGGTGGACTTCAGCAACGAGCTGGCCTCCTACCACCACGACACCACCCAGCAGAGGGAGGCCGGACCCGGGACCGGCGGCCCGCAGAGACTGACCGCCGGCCTCCCCCCGCTCACCGGACCGGACCTGCAGCAGAACTTCGACCAGGTGTCGGTGATCTCAGACGAGTCCAGAACCCAGAGGAACCTGCTACTTTCCGGTCATCCTGCGGTAACGAGCGCGAGGCGGAGATCTCCCTGGACATGATGCCCTTCAACTCGTCCGAACCCGCGGACTGTGACGGGATCCCGGGTCAGGTCCAGGATCTGTAACGGATCATCATCTGGCCTCCGGGTCCTAGATCATGAACCAGGTTGACCCGGGTTAGTTCCGGAACTGATGGATTGAAGTTTCATCTTCATCAGATCCGGGTTGGGGGTTTGTGTCTTCAGGTTAATGTTTTTTTTCTACTCATGGTCGGGTTTTTGCTTCTGTTTTTCAAGTGTTAAATGAACCTTTGGGTCCACTTGGGTCCTGTGGTGACAGGGTCCTGTTAGAACCTGATGGATCAGCTGTTGGACAGATGAAGGCTCCTTTGATTCTGAACATCTGAGTCCTGTTTGTGACTTGAATGACCTTTGACCAGTGCTTTTGTTTGGGTACCTTAGACCTCCTGGAACCTGTTTGGTGATGTGTACCTTAGACCTCCTGGAACCTGGAGGACCCGGGTTCCTCCATCAGTTCTGCTGTGAACCCTCCACTCCTGTCACCGTGGAGCTGGATGCTTGGATGTGGTTGCCATGGGAACGTGCTGGACGTCCTCAGAGCTGATCTGACTGGAGAGTGGTCCTGATGTGACACTTGTGTTGAAGAGTCCATTAGTGGGATGTGGATCACAGACACTCAGACATGGACCGGCTCATTTACACACAGACCTGTTCCACATCTACTTAAACATTTTATATATATATATGTCACAGTAGAGATTGAAATCCAGTAGGATTCGTAATCCTACTAGGACAGATAGGAATTTTAGTTTGTCCTAGGACAAACTGAAATCCTACAAGAAATTAGGATCTGAAGATTAACCCTAACCCTAACCCCCTACCCCCCCCCCAACCCCCCTAACCCCCCTAACCCTAACCCTAGGACAGATGGGATTTCAGTTTGTCCTAGGACAAACTAAAATTTCAATCTGTCCTAGTAGGATTATGAATCCTACTGGATTTCAATCTCGACTGTGATATATATATATATATATATATATATATATATATATATATATATATATATATATATATATATATGTGTGTGTGTGTGTGTGTGTGTGTGTGTTCTATTAATATACGTCTGTGTTTTATTTTCTTATAGTCGTATACAGTAGTTCACGGTTGCTGGTACAAAACACCTGCACAACCTCAGTCATGACATACAGACTATTCTATTCTATTCTATTCTATTCTATTCTATTCTATTCTATATTCTCAAACCTAGTAATTGATGATGTAAACAGTCTAATCTGATGTGTTAGATCAGATAACAGGAGTAATCTGATTACATTCCCGCCTGGGTCAGTCCCAGTCCTTCATGTGTTCATGTAAACAGGTGCTGATTGGTTCAGTTCAGTTCCATCTGAACATGTGGAAAAACCAGTAAACGACAGAGAACAGAAGAACGGAGACGACAGGAACAGGAAGTTGGATTCTACGTCAGCAGACCCAGGGTCATATACACAGTCTAGGCTTGTGCTAGCCTATCGCCACATCGCCACAGGTGATGCATCTTCCTGGTTGGCGAAGTTGTTTTCAACCCGTGTAGCCACAGCGGCCAAGGTATTTTTCAGTAAAATCAACCAACTTACATCTGTGATTGAAAATGTCCGAGCGATAACCAAGGAGAATAACAAATGTGGTCTCCACTACTGAAGAGCGCTGCCGACAGCGATCAAACTCACCCGAACGCTTCCGATTTTTACGAATTCACACAGAGGGGTACAGACCACCACCAGTGGAAGTGAAATCTAAACTTGTGTCTCATTTCTCTTTTCTCTTCCTGCTGAAGCTAAACTTTTAAATCTTACCAGAGAAAACACTGGAACATTAGTATCACAGTAGTGTTTCCTCTGTCGTCTACATGTTTATTACTGACTTTCTTCTTCTCATTAAACTTTCCTCGTCTTCGTGGTATTTGTCCAGTATGGTTAATTCAGAGCAGCGCCCCCTGGTGGATTAACTGACAAACGCTCATTCCAACACATTAAATGTCAGTAGCAGCACTTTGTTCCAGTCAGACTAATGACAACGACAATAAAGCACATTTACAAAAGGAACTAACAACTGGAATGGGATTATTAAGTACTAGTATCGGTACTCAGTATCGACAAGTACTCAAAAGTAAGTACTCGTACTTGGTCTGGAAAAAAGTGGTATCGGTGCATCCCTTATGTATGGTATCATACTCAGAGGTGTCTGACTGGTAAATTTATTTTATATTGAATCATATTGAATCTCATGAACATCAGTGGTCGGAATAATTGTGTTTATAAGTCTATCATTTATTGTTTTGTTTTACATTAGATTAGAAATAAAAATAGTTTAGATGAAAATGTTGACTTAACTTAATTTTTTATGATTTTTTTTGTATGAAACTGAAGCCAGATTGAACATATTTTTAAGTTCAAAATGCACCAGAATGCAGGAAAAAGACTTCATTTTCCCCCAAATTTCCTGGGGGAGCTATGCTCGTCGCCACGGTCCACGCAGGGACCCAGACTGGACCCAGACTGGACCCAGACTGGCTGTGGCTTTTTGTGGCTACACTCATTTCTACGAATGTAGCCACAGTGGCTGGATCTTTCATTTTCCTAGTGCAAGCACAGAGAGTTACGACACACTCTGATGAGGCCGCTCCGGTGGTCACATGGTTCCTGTCAGTCTGAATAGTTCCAAACAAACCCAGCACTGTCATGTTCTTCTGTGGGACAGACAGCAGGTAAATCTAAAATAAGCCCCACACACCCCTTGTGTCACTACTGTGTGTACTGTTGTGTGTGTTCTACTGTGTGTACTGTTGTGTGTGTTCTACTGTGTGTACTGTTGTGTGTGTTCTACTGTGTGTACTGTTGTGTGTGTTCTACTTCTGAGTAGTGGGCGTGGTCACTGAAAGGACGGACTTTATTATTGTGAAAACTGACATTTAGGGCTAAAGGTTGGTGTTAGCTTGGATAGGCTACTTCCATGAGTGGTGCTAACTTTACCAGTTCATTCATTCTGTAATTGGACTGGACTGGTACAGAGACAGACAATGGACCATTTGAGTTTTCCTACTGGAGGACTGTGGTCCAATCAGAAAACAGTGTTTATCTATGAACACTGTATGGCTGCCAAGCTCTGCTCTGAGAACACACACAATAAGGCATTAACCACAGGATAGCAGACAGGCTAACTTAGCATGTTAGCATTAGCGCATACACAATAAGGCATTAACCACAGGATAGCAGAGAGGCTAACTTAGCATGTTAGCATTAGCGCATACACAATAAGGCATTAACCACAGGATAGCAGAGAGGCTAACTTAGCTTGTTAGCATTAGCACAGACCATAAACTCAGTAAAAACTCAACATTATCAAACTCAACAGAATTCTTCTAGGATGAGTCGGATCTTCCAAACGCAGTGACAGAAGTTTGTCCTCCTTTAACTTATGAATAATAACTGGAATGAACTTTATTGATCAGAGCTCAGCTCTACAGCAGCTGTCCTAATGATCACATGACCTCAGCTGACAAACTGAAGCCAACACCAGCAGGTTCAACAGAACAACTCCACAGAACCACATTTGGACTAACAGTACCTTCCCTTAGAACCTCCATCATTGCAGTTCTAGTGGTTCCATGTGACCAGCTGGACCAGTCCAACTCTGGAACTATAGGACTACAGCTGAAAATCCAACAGAACATTTGGATCAGATAGAAATGGATCCAAACACTAACACAGACCAAAGAAAACAGAATTTACAACAGAAATGTCACGAATACAGGAAATAGACTGGATCAGTGGAATGATGAAAATATCTCATCAGCTTAGAGCTGGAGTTGGTAGATCAGTACAAATACAAATGAATGTGTTCAGACAGCGTTACACTGAACGTAGGAACTATTGGCTCCACCTCCAGAACCAGGAAGGAGGTCCATATTTGGTCTGACATTTTTTACAACAGGAGTCTATGGAAGAGTCGTGAGTGTTTATATCCAAGACTCTGACTAAACTCAGCAAAACAAAACAAATATTCAGTCAAATAATGAAGAAATTAACAAAACTCAATAAAAAATGAATAAAATTATGAAAGAAACTAACAAAATTTTGCAAAATAAAAAAAAAGAATTGAACGGAACAAAACTGTAATGAAATACTGAACAAAGTGAGTGATGACACAATGGAACAGCGGACGGTTCTGGGTCTAAGAGTCAGTGGAACTGGACCCACATTCAGCTGATCAGTTCTACATGTTCATTATATGGTTCTGATCCAGTGGGTCCAACACAAACACAGTTCATACCAGACTGAGGACTGGACCACATGGACCTGCTTCTGTTCACACTGCGCAGGTTGGTCACATGTTTCTGTTAAAGGACAGTTTTAACACAGAAACAGTTTCATGTCGTTTGACTTTTTTATACTAAAACACGTCGTTATTTATGGTTCTGACCCACTTCAGTTCATACTGGTCTAGATGTGGAACCTGGACCACACCTGTAATTCACATATTCATCCTGTGGAATGGACTGGACCCTTTGGGGGGCGGTTCCGCCCGTGGGCTGTATGTTGGACATTTCCACTCATCTTCAGTCACTACAGTTCTTTGTGTGTGTTCCGGTTCTGTTTGAAGAACACGTCAAGTCCTTCAGATTCAAAGTTCTCACCTCATCAACAGCTGAAGGTCCACGTTCAGGTCCAGAAGAACCCAGTCCACATGGGTCCACATACAGCAGGTCTACACTGTCAACACAGATCTTCTGCTGGGTCCTGGCTCTGGTTCTGGGTCTCATCACCGCCACCTTCTGGACTGGACTGTGGGTCAGGACACCTTCCCTATCTTCTACCCCAGGGGTTCCCACAGTGGGTACGTGTCCCTCCAGGGGTACTTGGAGAAAGCCCAGGGGGTACTGGACATTAAATAAGTCATCATGTACTGAATACAACATAAAATATGAGAATTAATGCTGAACTATAAAACACAATAAATACATTCATGTAATAGTTCTATTGTCAATCATCTTGTTGAAGCTTTGGTAACATTTGAAGAACATTTATATTTTATATGATTCAAAATGAGTTTATTTGAGTAAATAAGGAATTATTTTATGTTGATGAAAGGTTCATTTATTAAATAATGACCAATATATTTATTTTTCTTATCAATGACAGAAGACACTTTTCAGTTTATATTTTGCACAAAATTTACTTTAAAACATGTGTTTTTTTAATATGTTACTGTTAAATATATGTTTGTTTATGCAATTTTGCTAATATAAACAGACACTTTTGGCACAGGAACACATTTGGCTGAAGTGAGAGTTGGAGGTACTTGGATAAAAGAGTCTATTTCAGGGGGTACTCCGCTGTAAAAAGTCTATTTCAGGGGGTAGTCCACTGTAAAAAGTCTATTTCAGGGGGTACGCCACTGTACATGTAACCCCAGTGGACACGATGGGTTCCACACCAAACCTGGAATGAGCCTGAGACTGATGAAAAACCCACATGTGGATTAGAAAAAGCACTAGGATCCACACACTGAACACAGTGTCTGTATTTAGTCAATTTACACGTTTTCACATCTAATGCACTGACATCTAGGGAGATTTAATGTCCATATTTATGTCCTATTTTTGGACCCAATATTTGATTATAAATCCATTAATTATGGGATGGATCATTTGTCCGAGGTCATCATTAGGTCCATCCTGGGGAAATCTGTCTACATTTACTTTTGATTATTGGGTCTAAAAAGATGGAGAAGTGACAGATACTAAAATAAACCCAGTTTCACCCACATTAGATAGATTATAAATATTATACATATTCTATATTAAACTACTAAGTGTCAGTAGTGGGTCTGTGTCCTGTGGGTTCATCTTCTGTATATTCTATGTATATTCTATATATTAGAGTACTAAGTGTCAGTAGTGGTCCTGTGGGTTCATACTCACATTCTCTGTCTGTTTGTTCTCTGCTGGACTGGATCATCTGGTCTTTATCTGTGATCAGACTCATGACGACCACCTGGTGGACCTGTTGGACCCGGTGGAGCTGGTGGAGCTGGTTCCAGGTGTGTTCAATGACCCTGATTCCAGCAGGTATTTAAGGACAGAGAGGCACAGGGTTTCGCATTCATCCTGACTCTGGTGGATCCAACATGGGCCTGGGACGAGGACTAGGTTTAAGGTCAGTACCACAGCTTTGGCTTTAACATCACCCTCTGTGCTGCTTTAATGTGCCCCCCACCCCTTTATCTGCTTTAACCTCCTAAGACCCAGGACATGTTGGCAAAATACAAGCTGTTTTTATTTATTAAATCAGTGCCTATATTGGAAACATCATGATGCTACAGTTTGTTTGTTTGTTTTTTTGTTTCCAGATGCAGTTTTTAAAATTTTTATGGAATGTCCTCAGTGGTGGACAATTTTTTTTTTTTTTTTTTTTTTTTTTTTTGTATAAAGTTGTGAAACTCTTATCCACAAATGTGGACAGTGGGTCATAGGAGGTTAATGCCTGTGCCCCCCCCCCTTGCTGCTTTAACTGGCTCTACCTGTCTTGTCTTGTTTTGCAGGACTGTCTGTCTGTGTTTGCTGCTGTTCAGCGGTGGATCTGCATCTCCAATTAAAGGAGGTAAAACTCCTTTCTCAAAATGTGTCACTGAGTTTTAAAACTCCAACAACCTTAAACATTCAACCTTTTCATAGTTCCTTTAAAACCTTAAGTTGTCACATGAACTTCAACACTAACATTAAAGTGCAGTTTTATTGTCTTCAGCTGACCTTTGACCCTCCTATAAACAGGTCTACAGATGACTTGGATCCTCTTTAGTTAAAACTAAACAGATGACATGTTCTGGAGAATATTGGACACTTGACTGTTTAATAGACTCCACATGTCTGTTTAAAGCTGTTATAAACTCAGGTTAAAGGTCATGAAACATGACCTTTAATTTGAGGAGAGAAAAGAGGGAAAATCATATTTCAGATGAACAGCTGATCTTCTTCAATTGGCTGAAGACACTGACTTGAACACCTGCGCTGATGTCACCTTTAAAGCAGCTTTCAGGGAAAGGAGGTTTTTGGTGCTAAACATGTTTAGAGCATAATCTAAGGTGGACTACAGGTCTGTCCAAGACCCAGAGTTGGTTCCTTTGGGTCTCATGTCCAGGATAACGTCGACATAAGTCTGGACAGTTTCCAAAGCGGTCCAGACTCCCTGGACATGTCCAGGTCTAACCTTCTGACTTCTTCTAGGTCATGACTTCTACGACCCGACCAGTGGTGGATCTGGATCTGCTCAAGGTCCTGGTTCCACCTTGGCCAGTGGATTTGGGTCTGGGTCAGCCATAGTTTCTAAAGTTCCTGGCTTGTCCCTGTTCAACCCTGCTGAACAGACCCAGTCTGGACCAGGTACAGGACCCATGGTTCTAGACCTGGACCACGGCAGATCAACTGGACCCTTTAATGTTCCAGTTGAACTCACTAACATGTGTGTTCTGTTGGTTCTAGATGTGAAATACATCTACACTCAGTCTCCAAACCCAGCTGGTGGACTTGGATCTGGTGTTAAGGTGGTCCAAGGGTCCCTAGGTTCTGTCAAACAAGACCAGGATTCCAAAACCCCTGGGCAAACCCAGTCAACATCTGGTATGACTCAGTAAATGATGACTGGACTTCAGTCCTTCAGTGACTTGGCTTACAAACACTGGAGAGTTATGATCTTGGACTAAGGGTCCAGGTCCTGTCCCTAACCCTGTCTGTTCCACCCTCATCAGGCTCTGGTCTTGGTTCTGGTTCGAAGACTGTCTCGGGTCCTTCAGTGTCAATCAAGCTGGACCCTGCCCCCCAGACCTCTGGACAAATCGGTACAGGACCAGTTCATCTTCAGGACTAATGTGTTCTAGTCTCAGACTTGACCTTAAACCCTTAAACACTCTGATTTTTCTCCTCAGGCATCAAATACATTGACACTCCTTCATCACCCTCAGGTAGGGGACTCTGTTCAGGTTCTTCCAGAGTTACCTGATGCTCTGGGTCTATCTAGTCTTCCTCTGGACATAAGGCAGGCATGCTCTGTGGATGTTTTTAAAGCAAAGCTCAAGACCCACTTGTTCACTCTGCGTTATAAGTCGTGATGTGCTTTTACTGTTAATGTTTTTAGCTTTTATGTTTTATTGTGATTGATTTTTATATCTGTACAGCACTTTGATTGAAAGCACTTGACAAATTATCTGAGACTTGACTGTCTCAGCTGTGGGACGCTCTGGACAATTGCTAATACTGGTTCCTGTCTCCTCAGGTTCTGGACTGGTTTACAGTCTGCCCTCTACCCTGGGTGGTGGACCTGGACTTCCTGCTGCTGGACCAGTCTATTCATCAGGTGTGAGATGTTCCACCATGCTCAATCACATTCACTCAGATCAGTAATGGTACTAACACCTAATGTCCCAGGTTCTGGATTCATCTATGGACAGTCCTCAGATGCTGGCCTTGGCTCTCAGGTTCCCCCAGGTTCTGCATTCCCCTCAGGTGGTGGCCCTGGACCTGCATTCCCCTTGGGTGGTGGCCCTGGACCTGCAGTTCTCCCAGGTTCTGGATTCCCCTTGGGTGGTGGCCCTGGACCTGCAGTTCTCCCAGGTTCTGGATTCCCCTTGGGTGGTGGCCCTGGACCTGCAGTTCTCCCAGGTTCTGGATTCCCCTTGGTGGTGGCCCTGGACCTCAGGTTCCCCCAGGTTCTGGATTCCCCTTGCCTGTTGGCCCTGGACCTCAGGTTCCCCCAGGTTCTGGATTCCCCTTGGGTGGTGACCCTGGACCTCAGGTTCCCCCAGGTTCTGGATTGGTTTCCAGACTTCCTGACCAAGGCTCCTCCCCTAGTTTTGTCTGGGTCAGCTGACACCTAACCCAGATGGAAGCTTGACTGCATCTACACCCAGTCTAGGGTCTACAAATGTAGGACTGTCACCAAACTATGGCTCAGGGTGGGTTTGTGGTTCCAGGCTACAACCCTGGGTCTTCCTTCCCTGGCTTTGGTCCTGACTCCACTCCTGTAGGCTACGCTCTGAATCCAGGTTCATATTATACTGTTCCTAGCATCTCTCCTGGGTTTACTGGTGACCAGGTTGTGGCCCTTCCTCCAACCTACTTCACCCAGTCCAGAAACATCTATTCCAACTTTAGACACCACAACTCCCACATGAGGTACGACCCAGGGTATCCTCCTAAGGTCGTGTACACCAGGGTTCAAGCACCTGAATCTTCAACAGTCTATGTCCACAATGAAGGTGCAAAAGGCCAATGAGGTACATGAACCTGATCTACATTTATATCTGACAGATTCTTGTGACTAACATTGTGGGTTTTTCTCTTGCAGGAGAACCTTGGAAATCATCTAGATCTTCAATCCTAAAGCTTGAACACAATAAAAAAAAAAAAAAATTTTGAACAGACTTTTCTGTGTTGATTCATTAAATGAACAAGTTTTTATACTCAAAACTTCAAGGGTGTTATCCTGAAACCTTCAGCATCTTTACTGTGTAGAAGGTCATTCACAAAGAAAATGACTACTTCCTATTCATGTGGGTCTGTGGGGAAAAATACCAACTTGGACAATCTGAAACTAGTCCAAGTCTTTGAAGAACCTAAGTTCCTGGTTGAACTGGTCTGAGTCAAGTTCTCCAGACTCCAAATATGGTTTAAGGCCAAAACTGAGCTGGACAATAAAACCTGGGTCTCAAATCTTAGACCAGTAACACCAGACGGTTTCAACTGGTCTGAAGAATGGACAAAATGAGGTGTTCAAACCTTGATGATGAAGGAGGAGCTTCCTGTGGATTATCCTCTGTAGAGTGGGAAAAGCTCCAGTGGTCTGAAGGACATGTCTAGAACACAGTAACACTGACATGGCTTACATCACAGGTGTCAAACATGAACCAGGTCAAAGGGTCCAGTCCAACCCAAAGGATGAACCTGAGAAATCCACCAACTCCACTGGAGAACATTTAAGGATTTAAAATAACTTTAGTTCAGGTTCAAACAGACCAATGATCTGCAGTGGATCAGAACCAGTAAAATTACACAAATGTCTGCATGTATAAATGATCATTTCATAGAAAACATGAACCTGAAGTCTCTAAAAGAACTGTTTAATTGGACCAATATTGTTCCATCAGATCAGTCAAACCTCACACATCTTCAGTCTTTACTCACCTGAACCTCTTCTCTCATGGTGAACAGTTCCATAGTGTACTCCATAAAAAGTCTGTTTACAGACAGTAGGGCATTATGGGTAGTGGAGTTCCACACAGCTGCAGTAACAGGAGTCAATGAGGCCGTTTGTGTTTCCATCTCCTGTTTCCGTTCATATTCATCCACTGATCGTTAACATCTCATCACTGACTCATTTACACGTTCTCTTCACATGACACAAACTTTTAGAAATATATCAACTTTTTCATCTTAAATGTGATATTTGAAGGTTCTTTGGATCTTCAGCATCATGTACCTAAACCTGCACAGATGGACTCATACTCAGGACTCAGGTTCTAAATACTGAGAACATGGTCTGTGTTTATGGTTCTGGATGCACAACACTCATATGGTTCTGCTCAGATCACCATGAACTCCTCCAGTCTGTGTCCAACAGTCTGTGGACCCGCTGAATCCAGGTGTTTCTTTTCTAACAGGGGTCCGGGATCCAAAACAATGACTGTCAGAATAGAGTTTTATATTATGGGATAGATATCCTATTGATTATTAATATTGATGTTTCTTTGTCTGATCCTCATGAACAGGACATCTGACAGCTGGAGACATGATGTGTCCACATATTTATGTCCTAATAGTTGATAAACATCAATATTTCACTGTAGTTTAATGGCAGATTTTTCTTCCTCAGTCAGATGTGATGACAGTAGATGGTTGGATGAGGAAGAAAATTATTATTTACAGTCAGAGCAGGAAAAATATTAGACATTTAGAGGAAGAACAGTTAAAATCAGAGTCATGGAGAAAAAAAAAAACAATCAGTGTTTATAAATTCAGTCCAAACCATCTGAGTCATTATAGAAACAAAGAGAATAATTGAACCCAAACTAATGATATCTATCCCATAATATAAAACTATATTCTGACATTAGTCATTGTTTTGGATCCCAGACCCCTGTTAGAAAAGAAACACCTGGATTCAACAGGTCCACAGACTGATGGACACAGACTGGAGGAGTTCATGATGATCTGAGGAGAACCAGGTGTGAATGTGTGATGATCAGAACCGGGTCCAAATGTCCCATTAAGGCTGATTCAGAACCTGCCAGAAGAAAACACCATAAATATTCAGTCCATGTTTGTACAAAAACACATCACTACGTCTTCATGGAACAGAAACTCCATCTCCATCAGATCGAACACAAACATCAGGGGGTTTTTCACACATGACCTGAAAACAGTTTGACACGACTGACTCTGTGTTCTGGTTCTTCTGCTTTACTGTCAACAGAGGACACATGGAAGTGTCCCTGCTGTGTGTTCCAGTGGACATCCAATAAACTAAGACAACTGTATTTAAGGCTTCATGGTTTTCCTTCAGATTTAGTTCAGAAGAAGAAATGGGTTGTCACAATTTAGCAGGCGGCATTTCTGGAAACATCAGTGGAATTATGAAGGGACTCAAGAGGTTCAAAGGAGGGAAACAGCCTTTACCCCCCCCCCCCCCCCATAGAAAAACCACCTCCTGGCGTGTGCTGAACACTTGGGGCCTTTATTCATGGTATGCAGTTGAAGCAGGTTCCTGTTTGTCATCCGTCAACTGGAGACTCAGGTTTGAGGATCTGCCAGGTGATGAGATACTCTGGATAGGCCTGGAGAGAAGACAGGAGGAGAACCACAGGACAGAAGGAGGAGAACCACAGCAGAACCACAGCAGAACCATGAGGAGAACCACAGGAAAGAAGAAGGAGAACCACAGCAGAATCACAGCAGAACCATGAGGAGAACCACAGAAGAACCATGAGGAGAACCACAGGACAGAAGGAGGAGAACCACAGAAGAACCATGAGGAGAACCACAGGAAAGAATGAGGAGAACCACAGAAGAACCTCCTCCTCCTTTTACTCTTCCTCCTCTCATTTCCTCTCCTATCTCCAGGGCTGATTCTCCTCTTCCTCCTCCTCATCTTCCTCCTCCTTTTCCTCTGCTATCTCCTGGGCTGATTCTCCACTTCCTCCTCTTTTTCTTCCTCCTCCTCCTCCTTCTCCTCTTCCTCCTCTCATTTCCTCTCCTATCTCCTGGGCTGACTCTCCACTTCCTCCTCTTCTTCTCCCTCCTCCTCCTCCTCCTCTCATTTCCTCTCCTATCTCCTGGGCTGATTATTCAAGTGGACTCATTCTATCATGTGTCTTGCTCGAGTGTCTCTTCTGTCCAGATGAGACACATTATTTGTCTTCATTTCATCTTCATTTCACACATGACGCTTCAGACCAACATCTCAACTCCTTAAAGGTCAAAGGTCGCACCATTAAAACCCAAACCTCAATAAATATGCTTAACCCTGAGTATCATGGGAAATGGTATTACAATGTTCATCTAATATCACACACAGCATTTAGTTTAGTCTTAAAACCAAAAAAACTTAAAAATAAAAAGAAGAAGAAGAAGAAAACCATTTACACAAAGACAAAAGTAGATTATTCTAATTTGAAAAAAATCCAAAAACTATTAAATCACAAATACATTAATAAAAACAAAATAAGTAAAGTAATAAAATGTACGAAGTTACTTGCATTCACAAAATAAAAATATAATTAAATGTTTAAAAAATTATGATTAAATGATTTAAAACAAATGAGCCAAAAAATAAATATGTAAGTATATATATTAATTAAAAAGGAAATAATAATATATGAAAGATGTACGTAAAAAAGCTACTCAGTAATTAAATGTAATTTTAGTATAATATTACATAAAACTATACTAACATAATATTTTGTCACCACCAGGTGTCAGTAAACACATCCTGTTGTGTTTACCTGCACTCCTCTGTAGATGATGTACTCAACCAATGCCAGCCCATTGACGCTGGGTTGCCCCGGTAACCGAGTGGTGACCTGGAGGAGAGCGGGCCGTCTTCATGGCACTGAACTGAAGGAAGGATTTACCCAGAGTCAGCTGGCAGAACAGCAGGTGTCTGCAAACAAACAAACAAACAAAATATAAATAAACAAACAAAAATATAAACAGAGAAACAAACAGACAACAAACAAACAAAATATAAATAAACAAACAAAAACATAAACAGAGAAACAAACATACAACAAACAGACAAACAAACATAAACAGAAAAACAGAATACAAAACCCCCCCCCAAAAATATAAAGAGAAACAAAGAGACAAACAAAGAGACAACAACAAACAAAAATACAGACAGACGACAAAATACCAAAATACAAACAAACAAAAATACAAACAATACAGACAGACAAACAAAACAGACAAACAAAAATACAAATAAACAAACAGAATTACAGTCAGATAAATAAACAATCAAACAGACACTGTGTCAGTTGTAGGTTTCTAAATTATTCTGCTAAATCTTGTCTCTGATTCATCTGAATTTAATGGGCGGAGCTACTGGGAGCCAATCAGGATCTAGTTTTTTACAGCGGTGACGTGGTCTCATGAAAACGTCTGATCACACTTAAAAATAAAACATTTATGGAAACAGAAACATCTGTTACAGACGAATGATCTTCACACATCAACCATGTTCGGATCATTTTCACTGAGCGTGGACAATCCACCGCTGTACGATTTCTGCTGATGTACGAATCCACCGCCGTATGAATCCGCCGCCATTTAAAGTCAAATTATTCGTCTTTATTCTTCATAACACGACTCAACAGATTAATTCATTTTGTTCTTTTTATTTGTTTTATTTGTTTATTGTTGATCACTTCTCTGTTACTTATTATTTAGTAGATGTTTTTCTCATTATTGTTCATTTGACTGATAACAGTTTTTGTTCATTCTGTTGCTTATTTGATCCTTTCTTACTATATTTGAGTCTGTTTGTTCATGTTCTTTCTTATTCTGTATGTGTTTGTATTCCTTACATTAGTGGATCAGCAGATATTAAACATTTACATCAGTGGATGGTTTGGTATTGGAGGTTTTCTGTTCGGTTTGAAGGAGGGAAGGAGCTGAGGTGTCATTATGTGAGCAGCGGTGGCGGTGTGAACTGTTGGTCATTTGCTCCTCATCAGAGCGTCCACTCAGTGACTCTTCAATCAGAGGATAGGACGGCGTGGACGTGGACGTCTCTGCAGTCGAATCGGCTGATTAAACAGTCTGCTCTTAAAGCAGAGACGGCGCTCACTTCACCACAAATAGAAGCTTTAAGGGGACACACACTGCACTGCAAAAAAGTACTCAGACTAGTACTGATACTGCACTGGAAGAGTACTCAAACATCACAATGACAGTACAACCATAAATACTGCACAACAAATACAGACGGTAAAACTATGAGTACTCATGATAAAACTGGTGTATTCCATTAGAAGTATAAATACTACATTATAGAAATACACATTTATATTATGTCATTAAAATACTGTATGATGGTGAAAAAAGTAACAAACTGTAAATATAATGTGATAAAATACAAATATTGAAGGACAAAAATACTCATAGCACTTCCAGTTAAAGTACAAATACTGCATTATGAAAATACTGTGTTCTGTAAAACTAGAACTCAGTTTTACTGCAGTAAAAACCTCCTGTTATAGAATCTAAAGAGTCAAACTGTCACCGTTCATCTGTGTCTGTGTGTTTTCTGTGTATTTTCTACATGTATGTAGTGTTCTGACTCAACCTGTAGGTGGCAGTACTGCACAGACAGAACAGACACTGCGTCTGTTCATCTGACCGTCTGATTGGTCAGGAGTTACTGCGAAGGCGTGTCCTCCAGCATCTTCATCTTTGTCTACATCTTCGTCTTCATCTTCATCTTTGTCTTCATCTTTGTCTTCATCTTCGTCTTCATCTACATCTTTGTCTTCATCTTCATCTTTGTCTTCATCTTCATCTTCATATTTGTCTTCATCTTCATCTTCATTAGTGGTTTCTTCAGTCATCTTCTCTGACTAATCTTCTGTCAGATTCATTTCATATTTCATCTGTTTCTTCTTTGGGTTGATGTCAACAAAGTTTAGAGCTGCAACCGATTAATTGACTCAAAGTGATCAAAAAAATTATTCAACCACAGTTCTCCTGAATCAAAGCTTTGTTTCCTTCATTTCTCTGCTGTTAAACATTGGTTCCACTGTTGTGTTTCACACGGACGCTTATTGTGACGCACAAAGAAGCTTCAATTCAGGAAAACTGCAATAGAATATTTCCCTTCAATCAATTCGAGTCGATTAATCAAATCATGAATTTTTCCCTTCACTTCAATCACCTAATCGATTAACTGGTTGCAGCTCTAACAAAGTTCATTCACAGTTTGGACACATTTAGATTTTTAATGTTTTAAATATTCTAACTGTTCCTTTCCTTCTACTGGTCCATATGTTGATGGTTTAGAACATGTAAATGGTTCCAGATATTAGTCTAGTTTCTATTGATCACTTATAGAAGTCAGATATGGACTGTGATTGGATGAGTTCAGTTCTCCTCCAGTCAAAGTCCTGCCCACTTCTATAGTTAGACTGATCTGCATCCAGACCACAGGACTGGAACATAGAACAGAACCAGTATCTTGGGATCTTGTTCATGAGTGAGGGAAAGATGGAGTGTGAGATTGACAGGTGGATCGTTGCAGCGTCTGCAGTGATGCGGTCATTGTATCGCTCTGTCGTGGTTCAGAAGGAGCTGAGCTGAGAGGCGAAGCTCTGGATTTACCAGCCAATCTACGTTCCTACCCTCACCTATGGTCATGAGCTTTGGGTCAGGACCGAAAGGACAAGATCCTGGATACAAGCGATCGAAATGAGCTTCCTCCATAGGGTGTCTGGGCGCACCCTTAGGGATAGGGGGAGGAGCTCAGTCCCAGGGAGGAGCTCGGAGTAGAGCCGCTGCTCCTCCACATCCAGAGGAACCAGCTGAGGTGGATCAGACATCTGTTTCAGATCCTCCTGGACACCTGTTCCGGGCATGTCCCACCGGGAGGAGACCTCAGGGAAGACCAAGGACACACTGGAGAGACTATGTCTCTGGCTGACCTGGGAACGCCTCGGGGTCCCCCCGGAAGAGCTGGAGGAGGAGTCTGGGGAGAGGGAAGTCTGGGCATCCCTCCTGCTTAGACTGTTACCCCGCGACCCAGCCCGGATAAGCGGAAGACAGTGGATGGATGGATGGATGGATGGATGGATATTGTTTTTGAATCCCTTGTGTAATAAACAGGTCAAACCCAGCGTCTCTTATATGAACACAACTGTTATTTTTCATTTACTGACATCTACCTCATTTCCATTTGTCTTATTTGCCTTTTGTTGACAAATGAAAAAATAAATATCAGGTCTGCTGAGAGTCTGAGTTCTTTTAAGTCAAGGTTAAAGACTCACCTGTTCACTGCTGCCTTTGACTAAAAGGCTTTTGACTTTCTAAATTTTAGATTCTCCTTCGAAACTCTGCACTGCAACTCTTACTTTAATGTGTGTGTTTTTATATTTTGGGGTTTTATGTGTTGTTTTCTTACTTGCTGTTTTTAATCACCTTTTACATGTTTCTTTTTTAATGTTTTAAATGTGTTTCTTTCTCCCTGTCATTGTATTTCAATGTCCGGTGTGAAGCACCTTGAATTGCCTTGCTGCTGAAATGTGCTATACAAATAAACTTGCCTTGCCGTGCCTATGAATGCATGTCCAGTATGTCCATCTGATACGACACATGGAACGGTCATAAGAGTCCATCAGGTTATGGTTTGTTCTCTGCCTCCCCTTTGGGCAGAAGGGTAACGAATAAATAAATAAACTGAAGGACTAATTCAGATGTGGTGGTACCTCTGCGTGTCTGGAGGAGCAGGCGTTGTGCAGAGACATCAACCCGCCGTCGTCTCTGGCGTGGACGTTGGCGCCGTTCTGCAGCAGGAAGTCCGCGACGTCTTTGCAACCGAAACCTGCAGAAACAGACGTGAGTTCAGATAATCCTCCATAAACTCTGCACTTCCTTACTCGTATGTGCCAAGCCCTCGAACGTCTTTGTGTCTCGTGTTGTTCAGTCTGGATAAACTATTCAGTCATTTTGCGATAAAGCAGATGCTGCAGACGCCATTTCCAAACAAATCCAGAAGCGTCCACAAGTCACCGGATTCCATTCATCTCATGTTGTTTCAGGTTCCACATTCAGCCCAATATGATCTCAGACCAGTGAAATAAAATCAGAATAACTCAGAAATAATGATAAAAATAAACTTTAAGAGTGGAATAGGTTAAATTACACTAACTAAAATGCGCACATTTACAAACTATCCTTTTAAAAAAATCCAAATACAACCATTTCTGTAAAAAAAATCAGTGTAATTACCTCCGCCAAGGAGGTTATGTTTTTGCCAGGGTTTGTTTGTTTGTTTGTTTGTTTGTCTGTCCGTTAGTGTGCAACATAACTCAAAAAGTTATGGACAGATTTGGATGACATTTTCAGGGTTTGTTGGAAATGGGATAAGGAAGAAATGATTACATTTTGGTGGTGATCGGGGGTGGGTGGGGCCCACGGGGGGGCCCATTTCCAACAAACCCTGAAAATTTCATCAAAATCTGTCCATAACTTTTTGAGTTATGTTGCACACTAATGGACAGACAAACAAACAGACAGACAGACAGACAAACAAACCCTGGCAAAAACATAACCTCCTTGGCGTGGGGGGGCCACTGATCAGCCTTGGCGGAGGTCTGCGCTCTCCGAGTGCTTCTAGTTGTATTTGTGTTTTGCTGATAAAAGTAGATGTTCCACGTCCACTCAAGTCTAATCAGTGTCAGCTGGTGAAATTATTGGATGTGATTCTTATCTTCTTCTTCTTCTTCATGTGAGACAGGTGGGGTGGCGCCCTAGTGCCCTCTATTGGCGAGCCGCCCTTGAGTCCAATATGTGCACTTTGAACGTACACATGATGTGAGGCTGACCCTGGGGGGCTGGACCTGTCCCTGTTGGTTCAGAGTTGAAATGGGTGATTCGTCCAAACCAGAAACCAACCTGATAAACCTGAGTGTCCGTCCTCAGTCTGTTCGTGTCTCACCCTGCTGCAAAGTGCAGAGGGTGTGGACTTCCACCCTGCCGTGTCCCCAACTGTTCATGTTGTCGCCATCATCAGTTTGCGAACTTGCCCCATGTC